>NC_090930.1:1184935714-1185236977 GCF_040938575.1 Ambystoma mexicanum
TTAAGAACCCATTCCAAGGGCTGGAACGGGTGTTAACGGCCCGGGGCCCGAGTTGAAGGCCCGAGCGCAGCCCTTGGAATGGGTGCTTAATGCTATTATTTCCAATCCAGAAACCCAGCCTGCTAAGAACATTGTATTTTCATTCAATGTATGGGACGCTGCACGCGTCCCGTTCATTGGATGAAAATACTGTCTCAAGATGGCTGCTATGGATATGGAAGGTGCGGCTCCATACGGAGCCTCTCTAGCATTTGCATGGTGGCCACGTATTGGCAGCAGAAGCGCACGGCAGAGGTTGCTGCCGCCACCAAATAAAAGAGGTAAGTGGGATGAGGGGGTGGAGGGAAGAAGGAACCATAAATGGCTCTCCATAAAAGACAGTATCCACTACAAACTAATATCCATTACCCACAAATGCCTAAATAATGCCGCACCACAGTACTTGAAAGACAAAATTGTCATGAAAACCTCATCCAGACCTACAAGGACAGACAACTCCTTTTGTATTCCAGTCCCACGCTTCAATCTGAAAAGAGCTGGCGGCAACAGCTTCCCTGTGCATGCAGCCCAAGCTTGGAACGCTCTCCCAGTTCATCTGCACACCAACCAGTCTTTCCAAAACTTCTGACCTAATGCCAACAAATGTCTATACCTGAAAGACGCCAACAATCTGACCTCTCAGAGTTCTAGAATCTAACAAATATCACTCACGCTCTACTAAGCTCTTATTGTGTATGTTCCCAGGGGTATTTTTACTATCTTCCATTCTCCTTTGATGCTTGATCATGTCATGCTCATTTCAACTACTTCCATTACTTCTATATTTCGCTTATCTATATCTCTCTACTACTTGCATTACTTTTATACATCTTTCATGTATTGTCACCTGTATGCTACTACCATATTCGAAGATGTCTTGTAATGTGCCCAGATACCCTAGGGTGAGGTGTGCTATATAAATCAATAAAACAAACAAACAAACAAACATTGAATTACAATAAACTCTGTACAATATTGCGTTAAGAACCCATTCCAAGGGCTGGAACGGGTGTTAACTGCCCGGGCCCGAGTTAAAGGCCCGAGTGCAGCCCTTGGAATGGGTGCTTAATGCTATTATTTCCAATCCGGAAACCCAACCTGCTAAGAACATTGTATTTTCATTCAATGTACGGGACGCTGCACGCGTCCTATTCATTGGATGTAAATACTGTCTCAAGATGGCCGTTATGGATATGGAAAGTGGGACTCCATACGGAGCCTCTCTACCATTTGCATGGTGGCCACATAGTGGCAGCAGAAGCGCACAGCAGAGGGAAAATGAAACTATAAGGGAGAAAGGGGGAAGATGGCAGTGTGGAGTAGAGGAAGACTGTGGGTTCCATGGAATGTGGGCTGGGATTAGGAGTTTCAGCCCGCAATCCAAGAAACCAGATTGGCAGCTCCCACCGCCAGCTTGCTAATAGATGAGATATAAGATTTGACAGAAAGCAGTGAGTTTCTTATAATGGGGTGAGTTTGAGTGACATTCTCACCATGTTTTGGAGGAGAGTAAGTAGAACAATCAACGGGGTCAATACATGGTTCGATTTACATAGATTAAGGACAATCAATATTACACATCTTTAAGTGCAGGTAGGTAGGCGTTACGGCCAGCTATGTTAGAGATGTGACCAGGATGGAAGAGGTTTTAGAGTGGAGTCAGAGAAAGTGAGGGATAGAGACAGGTTGGAGGTGAGGGAAAAATGTTAGCTTGAAATCAGATGGGAGGTATTTTAAGAGGATAACTAGGAGTGGAGAGAACCAAATCACACACACCCCAAGAAACTAATATATTAGTACATATTTACACTGGCCTTCAATTCGAGACCACTAAAGTTTGGGGGGCAGCAGAAGAATGCCAGGTAAGTGGGAGCACCCATTCTTTGGTTGGATGCCAACCACTCATAATATTGTACAGAGTATTTACCTATTTCACCACACAGTAAGATGGCATGAACACAAGTAGGTGTTTACTCTGTAGCTCCTTTGGGTCAGATCAGCTCTCAGATATCACAATTAAGGGAAAAGTAACATAAAATAAAAATGAAAGTGACACTTGTGACTCATTTAGTGGCCACCATGGGTCGCAATTGCGACACCTGAGGTGTCCCTTGCTACCCTCGTGGTCTCCCTTGCCAACCCTAAAAAAATAAAAAGGGGGTGTTAATGCAATGTCCTGGGCTGTGGCCAGCGCCATGCGGCTCTTTGCTTCTGGAATGGCTGACGTTCGTGTTCAGGCCTCTTAAAAAAAAAGAACAGGTATTCCACAAGTCTAACACATTCAGCAGTGTCCCTAAATAAGAAGGAATAGGAATACCAAATAATATGTCTTTCTGGAATTCTATACAATAATTGCTAGACTCATTAAAGGTTTATTTCAGGCACACTTCAGGGGGTGAGTCACTGATTAAGTCTGTTCTTAAACACCTCAACTCAGCCTTTCATCGTTCTGAGGTCAATAAATGAGTATCAACACAGGTTGGGTGATATTGTATGTATATTTTTTCGATACAAAGCGCTTATGCGTAAGTGCTATATAATAACACATCATTCTCATTTGGCCGTGGACATCTGGTTGCATTCACAGTAATTTGGTAATATGGGCTTATACACACTGAACTTAACATTATATCTGGAAATCCATTCTTGTATGAAATGTATATCACATTTTAGCGATATTGTGACCCTATTTTTCGTAGTGTGTCTAGGAACAATGCTATGTGATGCCACTTCCTATTTTGTCAAGGGGTGAAAGGTCGTGCTCCATCACTTCCTGCGATATCGCTTCAGGGTGGGGTCAAATGACATCACTTCCTCTGATATTACCAGATGTGAAGGATCATGTGATTTTACTTCCGCTACCCCTGGCATTTTGGTGAAATGACGTCCCTGTTGTGACCTCCTTTCTGCAATTCACAGCCCCCAATCCCATCAGTGAGTAACCCTTGTGGAGCAAGTACCCTTGAGGGGGGTGTGGTAACCTAAGGAGAAAATCTCCCAAATCACTGCACCAGGAAAAAATAAGCATTATGCCTTACAATCTACATTTAGGTCGCAGACTGATAGCCAATTATGAATACTGCACCCCACAATATATGCCCCTGACTAACACGTCCTAAAATATTTAGACTCGTGCTTGACAGCTATGGCTCATTAGTCTGCATAGTTTTCCTAATCGCTTGGAGACTATGAAACTGGCAGCGGTGCACGGTACAAATCAACTTAACATAACATACAAAATGCAATGGGATGACGACTAAGCCAGAAATATCAGCACCGAATTTCCACTGTAGCGAAAATCGCCGCACTGCAAAAATGCATTGAAACAATACTTATTTGCATAGGGCAGGGGTCTGCAATCTGCAGCTGTCCAGATGTTTTGAACTAAGACTGCAAGGATCTGTCATCATAGACTCTCCAAGTTAGGGCTGATGGTAGTTAGCCCGAAACATCTGTCGAACCAAAGGTACAAACCCCAGCCTTAGTTTGATACTGTGCAAACTGTCGTGCACAATTGCACTTTCACTGTTGCAAAGTGTCTGCGTAATGATGCGAGTTAGACATTGCCAGTCAATTTGTATTTCTGATATGTGTGCTGAACCTGTACTGCACCAAAACAGGGATGTGAGCAGCACATGGGGTGTCCTTGAGCACGTTTAATGAGTACTAATTAAGTTGGTGAAATGAAGGCCAGAGCAGAGCAAAAATGACATGTTCCCCATTTCGTTGAGAGCAAGCCCTTCATTCGTATGCAGCGTATTATACAGCAGAAAAAAATAGCACTCTTAGAAGAGCATTTCTGAAAAAAAATATTTTTTATCGCCGCATAACATCCATTCACTACCTCAATACATATTATAATGTCTAGAGTTTGAATAGAATGGCCGTTGCTGCAGCAGATTTACTGTGGTTTTACCCTCTAGTTTTATTTACATGTCTACGCAGTCATAATTTCACTGTGTTCCCAACTGCATGCTTTATGTCTCCACAATAAACCACTTTCTTCGGACAATGATTTTTTACAAGTGTTATTGAAAATGTAAGCTTTTGCATGTTTATTGCTTTAAAAAATAAAAGGCTTTTGGAATTCCGGCAACTCAAGGATATTTTTTCACATGTGAAATGCACATTCATTTGGATATTCTGTGAGTGTAGAAACAGAGTAATTGCGTATGAAGAACTTTGGGATCACGTGACGCTGTCAGATGCTCTTATTACTCCTACTTCTGATCAGGCGAGCATAAGGGGGGGAGGGGAACATATAGAGGAGTGGGCCAATAACTCAACTCTAGCCCTTCAAGCCGGACAATCTGGATTTGAATTCTGGATACGGCAAATAACAAAAACTAAAAAATAACTTGTATACAAGTAGGCAAATCATTTTTCTTTCCTTGCCTTCCAGTTGCAGATAATGTAAAAATACCCAAAAATCGGCACGATCGTACAATTAGAAATCTCCAACCTGCTTCCCAGTCATCTCCTGGAATCTGTGATTTGGGGTCAAGTGGACCTCCCACACAATGCTTATGTGCAACACCTGCTACTATAAATGTCCCTCCTACGTGATCCTTGGAGCTGTTTTTGTTATTCAAATTAAGTCCTGATTCATGGAATGTTTTCCTATGGCATTGCACCATTATAAAACACTCTTCCCCTGGGCCAGTCAGGCAACCCCAGGTCTCTGAAGGTCAGCAGGAGAGACCCTGACCTCAGAACTATATCCCCTTTTTGATCCTGCAGCTCCCAATGCCAAATGCTGTTTTGGGGAGCAGAGAATCGGCAGCAACATTCCAACATTGCATTCTGGGACTGGAAGTCTCAAAAACTTTCTGTTGAAAGCTATGAGGTGTGAGAGGAGATTTAAGCCCAGCGGAATGAATTTCCTCCCCTGTTGCTGCTTGCCACTGAAGTTGCTTGGAAAGTTGTGAGTACTGCCCTCAAGAGAATGAGTGAAATGTTTTGCTATGCCTTGTTATTCTATGTTATTGAGTCCTGTGCAGGACTGCTAGCATTGTCAGGGTTTCTAGGAGCATCAGGATCAGCAAAATCATGGATGTCATTTATGGGTTGCCAGGGGTCTCACCTGCGACCCATGAGGTCTCCCTTGCTACCCCTGTGGTCTCCCTTGCTATCCCTTAAAAACATTTGTTTTTTCTTAAGTGTTTTTTTTCCTTTTTTTAAAATTGAAGCTCGTGGGCTGTGGCCAGCAGCATGTGGCTCTTTGTTTATGGAGTGACATGTTTTCTGATAGCTGTAGGGGTAAGATAGCTGAGTGGATTGAGCGCTCGCTGCTGCAATGTGTGCGTGTGTGTGTGATCTGCAAGTTGCAGGTTCGACTCGCGGTAAGGTCAACTCAGCCTTTCATCCTTTTGAGGTTGCTAAATGAGTACTAACACAGGTTGGGTGATATTGTATGTATATTTGTTCTATATGAAGCGCTTAAGCGTAAGTGCTATATAATAACACATCATTATCGTTTTGCCTTGGACGTCTGCTTGCATTCACAGTAATTTGGTAACATGGGCCTATACACACTGATGAAACGATAGGTATCGTGATCCATTCAAGCATGAAATGTATATCACTTGACAGTGATATAACCATATTTTTGGTAGTGTGCTTAGAAACAATGCTATGTGATGCCACTTCCTGTTTTGTCATGGGGTGAAAGGTTGTCTTTCATTGCTTCCCATGATGTCACTTCAGGGTGGCGTCAAATGACATCACTTCCTGTGATGCCACCAGGGGTCAAGGGTTGTGTGATGTCACTTCCGCCACCCCATGCATTTCAGTGAAATGACGTCCATGGGTGACAGGTGCTTTGTTATAATGATCATTTGTGCAGATTTGAAAATATCAGGCTTTCTCAGGGAGAAGGGCGGACATTTTAGATATTTTGTCAGCTGTTTGGAGTAGTGATCAATGTGTGCTGCAGTTTGCTAAAGTAATTGTGTGGTTGCATGAGGTGGCTGTCAGAATGGTGCCTAAATTGAAAGGAGATTTGTGTTAATGTATATTTGGTGGTTTAGTGTGGCAATTAGGGAAATGTAATACGACGCCTGATTTCAGGTTGTGTACTTTCAATGTGTAACCTGTGTTGTTTAGGTGGAGGCTGTGTGGTGTGTTGAAAGGCATTTTTGGTTAGGGTGGGAGGTAGAATGTTTTCAAGTGGTTCTTTTTACCATATTGAACTCTAATCTATGCCAAATCTGATTGCCTGGACACACCCCACCAGCATGGTGTTTCGGTTCTTCCAAAGAGCACTTTTTTCCATACCTCTCATAGACTCTCTGTGGTTTAGTCAATTGTTATGTCAAGACTAGACTATGCTAGCACCCTCTACCTCGGATTCCACGCATACCAACTGATTAAACTAAAAAGATCACAAAAAGCGGCATCCAAACTACTACTAGCCCTTGGCCGAAGAGATCACATCTACCCAACCCGCAAAACTCTGCACTGGCTTCCGGTTGCCCGAAGGGTGACCTTCAAAACCTTGTGCATCTGTCACAGAGCAATGCATAAAACCAGACCTCAATATCTTCAAGACAAACTAAACCCCTACCATCCTCCACGCACTCTAAGATCAAACTCTGCCCGCCTCCTTATCATACCAAAAACCAATTCAGTCAGGCTAGGTGGATCATCTTTCTCAGCCCTGGCCCCCACTCTGTGGGACACACTTCCACCCAACATCCGACTCACCGAGGACCTCATGTCTTTCCACAAATTACTAAAAACATGGCTCTTCCCCTAAAAATCGACTCTTAACTGTAACTGGGTAAGAGCATTCAATGACCTTAGCCCAAAGCTGCTCTATCATAAATAACAATCCAGCATCATGATCCGAGCGAGAAATCGAAAGCTAATAACCGCCAATGTAAATTAAAACGGATAAACTGAATAGAACGAGTGAAGAGGATGAAAGTAGTGAAATCGATGAAAGGAATAAACTGGATGAAAGCAGTGAGGTGGATGAAATTAAGGAAAGTAGTGAAGTGGACGAAAGGAATAAACTGGATGAAAGCAGTGAGGCGGATGAAATTAGGGAAAGTAGTGAAGTGGATGAAAAGAATAAACTGGATGAAAGCAGTGCGGTGGATGAAATTAAGGAAATTGATGAAATCAATGAAATGGAAGAAAGGAACAAAGTGAACGAGAAAAATAAAATGGATGAGAGGATCGAAATGAATGGTGTGCACGGATAGATAGAGTGCACGGAACGGATAGATGGCATGGAATGACAGAGGGCATGGAATGACCAGAACAAACGGAATAGATGAATCAAGTGCATGACATGAATGGAACACATGGGATGGATGGATGGAGTGCATGGGACCAATGGAGTGCATGGGGCAGATGGAGCGCATAGGACGGATGGAGCGCTTGGGACGGATGGAGTGCATGGGATGGATGGAGTGCAAGGGATGGATGGAGTGCGAGGGATGACATGGGTAGAACGGATGAAGTGGGTGGAACGTATGAAGTGGGTGGAACGGATGAAGTGGGTTGAACGGATGAAGTGGGTTGAACGGATGAAGTGGGTGGAACAGATGAAGTGGGTGGAACAGGTGAAATGGGTAGAACGGATGAAGTGGGTGAAACAGATAATGAGTGGGGAGCGTATGAAGAGTGTGGAGCGGATGAAGAATGTGGAGCGGATGAAGAGTGTGGAGTGGATGAAGAGTGTGGGGCGGATGAAGAGTGTGGAGCGGATGAAGAATGTCGAGCGGATGGAGGGTGTGGAGCGGATGAAGAGTGTGGAGCGGATGAAGAGTGTGGAGCGGATGAAGAGTGTGGAGCGGATGAAGAATGTGGAGCGAATGAAGAATGTGGAGCGGATGAAGAATGTGGAGCGGATGAAGAGTGTGGAGCGGATCAAGAGTGAGGAGCGGATGAAGAGTGTGGAGCGGATGAAGAGTGTGCATGTAGTGTGTGGAGGGGATGACGTGTATTGAACACATGACATGTGTGGAAAAGATGACGTGTGTGGAAAGGATGACGTGTGTGGAATGAATGACGTGTGTGGAAAGGATGACGTGTGTGGAAAAGATGAAGTGTGTGGAAAGGATGAAATGTGTGGAAAGGGTGAAGTATGTGGAAAGGATGAAGTGTGTGTAAAAGATGAAGTGTGTGTAAAGGGTGAAATGCATGTAAAGGATGAAGTGCATCGAAAGGATGAAGTACGTCGAAAGGATGAAGTGCATGGAAAGGATGAAGTGCGTGGAAAGGATGAAGGGCGTGGAAAGGATTAATGGCGTGGAAAGGGTGAAGTGCATAGAAAGAATGAAGTGAGTGGAAAGGATGAAGTGCATGGAGCAGACGAAGTGCGCGGAGCAGACGAAGAGTGCAGGGCGGATGAAGAGCGCAGAGCGGATGAAGAGCATGGAGTGGATGAAGAGCATGGAGCGAATGAAGAGCGTGGAGTGGATGAAGTGAGTGCAAAGGATGAAGGACGTGGAAAGGATGAAGGCGTGGAAAGGATGAAGTGAGTGGAAAGGATGAAGTGCATGGAAAGGATGAAGTGCATGGAGCGGATGAAGTGCGTGGAGTGGATGATGTGTGCAGAGCGGATGAAGAGCGTGGAATGGGTGAAGAGCGTGGAACGAATGAAGAGCGTGGAGCGGATGAAGAGCATGGAGCGGATGAAGTGTGTGGTAAGGATGGAGTGTGCAGAGCTGATGAAGTGTGCAGTGCGGATGAAGTGTGCGAGTGGATGAAGTGTGTGGAACGGATGAAGGACGTGGAAAGGATGAAGGCGTGGAAAGGATGAAGTGAGTGGAAAGGATGAAGTGCATGGAAAGGATGAAGTGCGTGGAGCGGATGAAGAGCATGGAGTGGATGAAGTGAGTGGAAATGATGAAGGATGTGGAAAGGATGAAGGCGTGGAAAGGATGAAGTGAGTGGAAAGGATGAAGTGCATGGAAAGAATGAAGTGCGTGGAGCGGATGAAGTGCGTGGAGTGGATGATGTGTGCAGAGCGGATGAAGAGCGTGGAATGGATGAAGAGCATGGAACGAATGAAGAGCATGGAGCGGATGAAGAGCATGGAGCGGATGAAGTGTGTGGTAAGGATGGAGTGTGCGGAGCTGATGAATTGTGCAGTGCGGATGAAGTGTGCGAGCGGATGAAGTGTGTGGAACGGATGAAGTGTGCGGAGCAGATGTAGTGGGTGGAACGGATGAAGAGGGTGTAACAGATGAGGTAAGTGGAACGGGTGGAATGCATTGATTTGACGAAATGCATGGATCAGAAATAGTGCATGGAACTGACTGAACAGATCGAATGCTTAGAACTGAGGGAGTACATGCGACAGATGGAATTCATGGAACAGATAGAGCGCATGGAACGGACATTGTACAAGAATGGTTGGAGTGCATCGAATGCTTGGAGTGCATGGAGCGGTTGGAGTGCATGGAACGGTTGGAGTGCATGGAACGGTTGGAGTGCATGGAACGGTTGGAATGCATGGAACGGTTGGAGTGCATGGAACGGGTTGGAATGCATGGAACGGTTTGGAGTGCATGGAATGCCTGAAGTGCATGCAACGGCTGAAGTGCATGGAATGGTTTGGAGTGCATGGAACGGTTTGGAGTGCATAGAACGGTTTGGAGTGCATGGAACGGTTTGGAGTGCATGGAATGGATGAAGTGCAGGGAAAAGTTGAAGTGCATGCAACAGCCAAAGTGCATGGAACGGCTGAAGTGCATGGCACGGTTAGAGTGCATGGAATGGTTGGAATGCATGAAATACATAGAGCATGAAGGCGCTCAATCTCAAGCACCTACTGAAAACCACCATATCACATCTCCACGCTTACTCTCTTCTATACACCACCACTCAACTAGAACACAGCGGTACTATGACACATTCGGTATAGCTGTTCTCATACCAACACCTGCCACATACTCCCCATCATCCTAATTAAACACACCTGGCTGCACACCCGCCAGCCTAGGCGTTCTCCTCAGGGCTAACGCAGCCACAATCATTCTGGTATCCCCCTGCCAAAACAAACACATACTCCTGATCTCCCAACCACCACACTTACCGTTAAGAAGCAGATATCATACGATTGCCACAACGGCTGCACACATATCCGGTGCACACACGCATCTTATGACTCTCTCTCTCTCTCTCTCTCTCTCTCTCTCTCTCTACTGACTTGAACTATGATTTCCGAGGGCGTTCAGCCTACCAGCGCCTTGAGATCATATCAATGGTACATAAGGCACTATATAAATGCAAAGTAACATAACATAGCATAACATAACAACACACAGAAAAAGGAAGCATTTTGTTTTTTTGTTTTTGCTGGTGACTCACCAGAGAGCCAAGGGCCAGAGGAGCGGTGGACAAGAGAAGGAACTTACCAGAGCAGCAAAGGACCATAGGGAGAAGGACCCGATAGTTAAGGGACTGGAGGGACCATATACCAGACCAGCCTAGGACCAGAGTGTCAGTTGACCAGAGCAGCCAATAACCAAAGGGGCGATGACCAGGGCAGCCAAGGACCAGGCGGGTGATGGATCAGGACAGCCAAGGACCAATGGTGCAGCGGACAATAAGAAAAGTGGCTCACTAGGGGCCCAGAGACCCAGGTGGCAATGAACGAGAGGACCATCTCTCAAGGGACTAAAGTTGCCCGAGAACTCCATGTCACAAGGGACACACTAGTCCACTCCTGGGATTTACTTCTACCTTAGTTTTCCACAGGTCCAATGTATTCATTTGAAGTGAATTCAGTTTGGTGATTACTGTCAACTACAAACTATATTGAATTTAAAGTACAGTATGGGCTTTTATGTTTTTTATTTATTTATTTATTGTTTGCTTGTTTGGCGCTTTTACAGCAAGTACACGCTGTTTCAAAGTGCCCAGAGGACAAAGGGAGGGAACAAGGGAGTGAAACACATTATAATACACACAAATAATACAAAACAGTGGAGGGATGAGGATAAAGGACGAACCTACTATGCCTTGTGAATGTTCAGAACGTGCAAGTGCAGCAAGAAAGAGTTCAGATGGGGTAGGTGCTAGAGTGTCTGTGCTCATGGGTGAGCAACAGATGAAGTGCATGGTATGGTGAGAGCTAGTGCTTGCCTCCTGGTGGAGGGTGTGCCAAGGCAAGTGCTGAGGGTAGACTGAAGCTGGGGTGATTGGGTGTGGGAGGTCAGGGGCCCTGAGGATGCATAAGGCCCTAGGACGCCAATCAGAGCAACTGTGAGATTAGCAGAGGAGAGAAGATGGGAAGGAGGAGGTAAAGAAGAAAGTCTTGAAGAGCTTCTGCAATTTAAGAAAGTCCTGCTCAAGGCGCAGAGGAAGGTGGAGGCTGTTCCAGAGGAGGGAGCCAGCTGAGGAAATCTATCAACCTCCTGCCCTCTGTTAAGCAAAATGCTTTGCACACAAACAGTTGGTGCCAAAGGAACGTAGATGTCAAGAGGGAGAGTATTTGGTAAGATAAAGTTGACGATAGTGTGGTCCCCGGGCCCAGACAGCCTTGTGGATGATGCAGAGGTATTTTAATTTAATCCGTGCAGCAACCGGGTGCCCATGAAGACTTCTTAGGGCAAAAGAGATGCGGTTCCTGGGCTTAAGGCCAAGGATAAATCTTGCAGTCCTATTCTGAATTAGCTGGATGCGTCACAGAGTGGCAGAAGATAGATTCAGGAAGAGGCTATTGCAATAATCAAGTCTAGAGAGAACCAGAGCTTGGGTAACATTGAGCCTCTGGGGGAAAGTGAGAAAAGGGAGAATTCTTTTGAGAAGTAAGAGTTGAAAGTGGGACTTCTTGGCAATGTCGTGAGTGTGAGGGAGGAAGGAGAGAGAGGAGTCAAAGATGACTCCAAGCTTTCTGGCTGCAGAAGAAGGAGCCGGAGGCCAGCCCATGGAGCAAGGCCAGAGTGTAGGGAAAAAAGCGAGAGCAGGGTTCCTGATGGGAAGTTTCTCTGTTTTACAGGCCTTGAGGCAGAGATTATTGGAGATGCACCAGGACTGGATGGTAGGTAGGCAGTCAGGGATGATGGAAGGTGCAGGAAGTTTGAAAAAGAGTTGAGTATTGTCTGCATAACACTGGAAGTTGGGGGAAAAGGAGGATATAGGGCATACTAGAATAGCAAGTTCAATGTTAAAGAGCCAATGGGAGAGAATAGAACCCTGATGGAAACCACAAGTTGTAAAGGAAGTAGGCAAGGAGAAGGTGCCCAGGATGACTTGGGATGAGAGGTCAGTTATAAAGGATTTTAGCCAGTCCAGTGCCCATTCCGAGTTACCAAGGGTATTGTGGAGCCTTTGTATGATGATGGAATAGTTGACTGTGTCAAAGGCAGAGGAGAGATGGTGTGGGATGAGGACAGCTGGGGAGTTGGAGTCCAGAGATGCAAGCAGTTCTTCACAGGTTTTCTGAAGAGCAGTTTCATGCACCACCATCCACATTGATGGTCGTGGAGACCACCAACAAATTCGGTCTGCGAGTTGAGTTGGGGCAAGGCCAGCTTCTCCAGCAGTATCCCCAGGAAGGCGGTGATGGAAGTAGGGCAGTAGTCGGCAGGACAGGTAGGGTCTACTGAAGTTTTTTTTCAGGAGGTGCCGCACAAGAGATTTCTTGAGGGAGGAGGGAAAGATCCAGTGGCGAAAGCGTGATTGCAGAAATCAGCAAGTGCAGGGGCAAGAGAGCCAATGTTGTCCTTGATGGTTCCGAATGAGCAAGGGGATACCTGTTTAGAAGAGACCTTCATGGAGCCGACAATTCTGGTAACTTCTTCAGGTGTGACAGGGGAAAAGAAGGGCAGGGGGAAAGGAGGAATATAGCCAAAAGTATAGAATATCTGTATATGACAAAAGTAGAGAATCTCTGTTTTGCTCAATTACTGATATTTAAAAATAAAAGTATTTATTAAGAGAAAAGTATGTAGTAATAGCCTAAAATAAACATTAAAGGGTCACCTGTCATAGCTGGATTGTCTTCTTGTACTAAGTTCATTTTTACATACTGAAACTGTTTAGAGCCCGGCACAGCTCTAATTTAAAGTCAATCAGAATATGATGAAGCTATGTTTGTAATGTGTGTTTTAGCATAAACAGTGAGTCCCACATAACACTAATAAACATGTTTTAAAGAGATATGTATATGAAATAGTATCTTGCTCTTTTTGCATGCATGGTTAGATACAAGATTTCTATTTATTGATATATTGTTTGAATATTTCTGTCGGGGATGAATCATGCAGCATTTTCTTTTATTATTGCAGGCAGTGGCTATTCAGGCCCCAATGCAACAAGAGTCAATGGTCAAGCCTACGCTGCATGTCCTGCAATTCCCCCGCCTCTTCCCCACCCTTGCACCACTCCTCCCACCACCCTTCTCCCTCCTTTTTTGGATGCAGCCAGCGGACCACCAGTCCTTTTTCTCCAATTCCACCACTGGACACAAGTTATCTTTGACTGTCTTTTGAAGATGTTTAGATCACTGTGTTTCATGCTTGTGTACCGAATGCTTTGTGAAACAGGCAAACCCTGCCCCTTAACATACCACCTGGCTGCACAGGTCAGTGCTAATTACAGCTCTTAGATGCATGCAGCCTGAGATAATGGCCCTGAGCTTGGGTCTGCTAACTCTGGTTGCAAGAATTTAAGTGTTAGTGCTCCCTCGAAGGCGGGACATAACATTTTGATATATTTCTTTGCTGGAATTCAGTGATTCCTTTACTTTTATGTGTTTTGTTCTGTCAGTGGTAATACATTTTAACAGGATATGCTGTCCTCCAATACGGAACGTTAGAGCATGTCCTACTATGACAACAACTCTGTAAATAGCATTGTTGGTACAGGTATTGGAAAGGCAAAGTATGCAGTAAGCAAGTTATGTGAGACTGGAGAATGCAGGGGGGGGGCACCACTTCTCCAGATTGATTGTAGGCATGATGCCTTGATCGTCTACATATATAATTGACTCAGCACTCTTTCAGCAACCTTCATTTCCACTGTACACTGTGACAAATTGACTTCTGCCCTGCAGGAGAACAAGGATGATCAGAGGCTAAAGCACCTACTTAGCCCTCACACTTCTGGAAACTAAAAGCCAACACAATCATAAAGGTGAAAAAGGCACAGTTAAGAGATATTCCTACTTTGCCTTTTGTGGTAATGTCTGCCGGGGCAAAGGCTATACTCTCAAGAAGGGTGTGCATGTGAAACAGTAGCAAGCCAAACAGTGAAGTTTAACAGTACAAAATAAAGGACTGTCCAAGCAACTAAAAACTTTAATTAAACACACCATGTGCAATTATAACTAAATAGAAAGCACAACAAAAACGACCCCTGTAGAAAGAACATCAAATATGCAAGATGCAGCACTCTGGGCAATGGGACAGGGGGGTGAAAAGGCAATACACACCGCAATTTTCAAAAAGGATATGATCTGTAGTGCAGAATGGAGAAGGAGGGCAGTTATCTGGCAATAATACCTGTACAATGTCTTGGTTGTTTGACAACTGCAAATCTTCTCTGTGCTGTTCAGCAGTTTGATGTGGTTAGAAAGGTAGGAGTCATGGAGGTCCAGTGGTAATCAAATGCCAAAGTGTGGGTCAAACTGAAGAAGGCTGGGGTTCTAAACATTACTCAAGTGATGCAGATCTTGGAGGTCACTAAGTTCGGTGCGGTGGTCAATGTTCGACTGCATACAGGCTGATGACCGGATGGCCAGGTGGGTCAGTTTGATGAGGGGGCTTGAAGAACACAGTTCAGGAAGAACCCCAGGGTTGATTTGATTGACGATTCATTCGGTGATGAAAAATCTGGAGGTTCGAACAGCAGTTGAAGTAGTAAAGATGCAGCAGTGCTTCTTTGTTTGAGCCAAACCAGCGACATGCTTTCAGATGGTGGCTCATTGGTGCAGTGAACTGGAAACAGGTTTGAACGTGTGGGACAGTGGTTCAAAGATCAGTCAGTGCCAAAGGCAGCTCCAGAGGATCCTGGTGGTTTGATCTGTGTCAAACGCCCTTGAATCATGTCTCACAGTGGTTCCACAGCAAAATCACGTGACTGCTGGCTGTCTTGGCACTCAGGAGATGTGAGTCCCACTCCAGGGTCTCAGGAAAAAGATGAGTCATTTCTCATGCTCCCAAACTCAGGTGCGGGATACACTGGAACACACCTTCAATGGTCCCTTAGCATGGTGGGGTCCTGGGCAGCAGCGTAGCTTGCAGTTATGCAGGTCATGTTTTTTAAGAATTTCACCCCAAATGGTCTCTGGGGATGGTAAGGGACAGAGATTGCCTCTGCCTGGGAACAGCTGCCCTCACCTCACAACAGGAGGTCTTTGTAAAGGGATGCGTCCGCAACAGGGTCCAACGAAACCTTCTTGAAGGTTTGAAGGCAAGAGATGTTTCAAAGAAGTGGTGGGAGTCCCTTCTTTGTAAGGGCAAAAGTCGACAGGTTATTTCATAAAAGCAAGCATGCTTTAATTTTCCAATCTTTGTCCTTACAGCAAGTGGACTTTGTCTTCTGACATCACACCTAAAGTTCTTTGTGCTACAGGAGGTGGATGGGATAGAAAGAAAAGGTAGAGGCAGAAAGAAACACAATGATGGGCCCTTCCTGCAGCTGCAAAGAGCCCCCTCTGTCTACATTAACCTCCCATTTTCATTCTCAAGAGAAGGTAAGGCCTTTTGGTATGTACTACCATGATGTGAGGCTACTCCTTTTGTGCATGGGTGTGCCCTTTGACTCCTGTTCCCAGGACAGCTTCCTGTGGAGTGGCTGTCTCTCTGTGGAGTGTGTTACCTGCCCTCACAAAGAGAGGCAACCCTCAAGGAAAGCATGCCTGGGGAGCATGTACAAAAGCTTTCCCCAGCTGAACTGGGGTCACAGTACTGAGACATGTGTAATATCAAATTGATGTGGCTTGGATAACTATGAGAGATGCCTCTGAAACTCTATACATTATTTTGAGAGCACCTGTGAGAGTTCAGTGTGCACATTCTTATCTTATTCTGCTGCAAAATTAGGCTTACTGGTAAGTGTGGGTGGCAGTGTTCTCTGTCACAGCATCCTACATTGATTCTAAAGACAGAGATGTTCTATCAGGCTGGAGTTTCAACCTCAGCCCCATCTGAACAAAGAATTATTATGTATGAACTATGTGTGGAATGCAAATGGTGACCATTGGGTTTATGACACCCAGCCTCAGAGCAAGTAACATTTGAAAAAAAGAACACTGTAATGTGCAGCAGGTTTATTTTCAAGTTATTATGCTACTGGGAGGTTTCTTTGTTGTGGCAAGCTTTGATCCTGCGGGCATGCTAGGGGTGGCTGCATGTTTCTGTTTGTTTCCCTGCTGTGTCTCTGTGATGTGTATGATATGCACAGATGTTGTGTCTATGAATGTGGTGATTCCATTTACACAGAGACTTGCTTGGCATGGTATTGGCATGAGGCCTGTGTCTACCCTGTCTTCTTATTGTGGTGTGGGTGTGAAGTATTTGTGTTTCTAGAAGGTTTGCTTGGCAGGAAAATGTGGTGAAACTTAAGTGTGAGAAGAGATGTTGTGGTGGCTTTTCTGAGTTGGTATTGTGTTTGGGTTCAAATGTGTATGAGGAAAAAAGATATGACAGGCCCTGTTGTTTTTCCTGCTGGTCACACTTGAACTGAGATGGAATGTTTATGAATGATGTGTGCCTTGCCAGCTCTGAGAATGATGGAATGCTGTGTGAGTGATCGATGTAGTGTCAGATGGGGATTCAGCTGGTATTAGTCAGGTGGCAGGTGGGTGTCTCCTAGTGTCTATGTACTGGAAAAGTTTAAGAGATTCATAGAACTGATATGTGAACAATAACGCCTTTCCTTAAATACTAGAACCTTACTTCTGGCCCTATCTGCGTCATGCCTACTGAAACTCAATAACTTAGAATTTAACAAGTTCCATAGTCTAAGTAATTCTACAGAGAATGTGCAATCACCTATATGGGGGTATTTAGATAAAGACATGTCCAAAAAATTCTTATCTTTTGAGAGCAAGGCTTTTGTTGGGCTATATGTCAACATTTTGTTTTAAAAAGAGTCAATCCATGCAGGCATTTGAAAGCTAGAGAACCTTGAAACATATCCTGCTCTTTATCGGTAGCCAATTTAAAGATTGGCACGATGAGAAATTGATTCTTAGCGTGAGGACTGAAAAATAAGACAAATTGTAGCATTCTGTATCTTTTGCAGTTCTTGTAATTCAACATCCAGGATGCCTAGATAGATTGAGTTGTAGTAGTCTAATTTAGAATTTACCAAAGCGCTGACTATCCCTGCAAAATGTTTTTTTGTCAATGAATGGGACGACTCTTCGAAGCAGTTGTAGTTTAAATACTGACATCTTTATCTATTGGGTTATTTGTTCTTACAAAGAAAGATCATGTAGTCAGTTTATACCAATATTTTTTACGTTGGAAACAAATTCCATTTGTATATGAAATAGAATTGGAGACAGGCAGGTTTTGCAGGCTGACACATTTTAGTTTTGGGCCCAAAGAGATAAACTATGTCCTGTTTGGGTCAAGCTGCAACGAGTTTCCCAACATCCAACCCTTAACTCATCCAAACACTTCCCTAAAATATTGGTCCCACTTTGTCTCATTCAATTTCATGTATGATATGATATGGCATTTATAACGCGCCTATACACAAGTGTTTCAAGGCACGACGAGGCCAGGGAAGGGAACAGAGGGAAGACAGAGACAACGATCTTACTAGACCAGGTGACATTGAGATTGCGCAAGTGCAGGGCAGGGGGTAAGGGAAAAGTGCGGGGAGGAAGGGGGAGGGGAAGTACAGTACATAGGATACACAGTAATAAATGAAACAATAGATAAGAACAATAAATAGGACGTGCAACCAGCTGGTGGCTGTTGTAAGGGTAAGTGCAGACATCAGGTGTCAAGTGATGGATAGGGTGCTATCCAGATACAGAAACAGCCCCAGAGTGCAAGGGTTGCCAGGGGGTCAGTGCAGGAGTGCAACTGGTGGGCAGGGGACCTGGGCCCATGAACAGAGGGTAGCCAGGTGAACAGAGCAGTTTCAGTGTCAGCCAGGAGTTCAGCAGGGGAGAGGAGGAGAGAAAGCAGAAGCAAAGCGGAAGGTTTTGAGGTGCTTGCGGAACCAGAGATGGTTCTCTTCAATTTTCAGAGAGGCAGGGAGGCTGTTCCAGATGGAGGCCGCAGTCAAAGAAAGAGATCAAACACCAACTCGTTGCTTGGAGAAGGGACGGACCCTGAGAGAGTTGGAGGTGGATGAGCGAAAGAGCTCGCAAAGGAAGATATTTAGGAAGAGAGAGATGAAGGTATTGAGGCCCCGGAAGGCCTTGTGGACACTGCAGAGGGTTTTGAACTTAATCCTTCCAGCCACTGGGAGCCAGTGCAGAGATTTCAGTCCTGGTGAGATATGATTCCTGGGCTTGAGGCCAAGGACAAGTCTTGCAGTCCCATTTTGGATGAGTTGCAGAGGGCGGAGAGTAGAAGCAGGTAGATTTAGAAAGAGGCTGTTGCAGTAATCCAGCCCAGAGAGAACCAAAGCTCTAGCGACAGTGAGCTTCTGGGGTAAGGAGAGGAAAGGATGAACACCTCTGAGGAGGTGCAGCTGGTAGTGTGGCTTCTTGGAGACATTGGAGATGTGAGGAGAGAAGGAGAGTGTGGAGTCGAAGATGACCCCAAGGTGTTTAGGCTCACAGATGGGAGCAGGAAGAGGTCCAAGAGAGGCCGACCAGAGAGTGACAGGAAAGGAGGGAGCAGGTGTGCCGATGAGGAGAATCCCAGTCTTACTGGCACTAAGACAGAGATCATTGGTGGCACACCACCCCTGGATAGCAGACAGACAGTCAGAGATGAGAGAAGGAGAAGAGGTGGCTGAAGGGAGTCTGAAAATGAGCTGAGTGTCATCCACATAGCACTGAAAGTTGGGGCAGAGAGCGGCAATGTGGTGGGCAAGAAGTTCCAGGTACTGGTTGAACAGCCAGGAAGAGAGGTTAGACCCATGGGGAACACCACATGTGGCTATAGAGATAGAGGAGAGGAAGGACCCAAGTTGCACCTTTGAGGGTTGATCGGGGTGGGAAGAAGTCAGCCAAGCCAGGGTCTGATCGGTGATACCCAGGTTCTCACAGAGACGGTTGAGCAGGATGGCATGGTTGACCATGTCAAAGACAGAGGAGAGATCAAGTAAGACAAGGACACAGGGTGTTTTGGAATCAAGGTTAGAGAGCAGGTCTTCACAGATGTTCAGGAGAGCAGTTTCCGTGCTTCTGGCAGCTCTGAAGCCAGACTGATGGTCATGGAGACAACCAACAGATTCATTGTGAAGATTAAGCTGGGAGATTTCCAGCTTATCCAGTAGGTTGCCCAGGAAAGGAGTTATGTATGATTTTGTGTCATCTGCATATGCATGATAATCACGTCTTTATTGTTCAAACATGTCATAAAGGGGTCTTACATACACGTTGAACAGAATTGGGGAGTTTTGCAGGACAGTTTCCACAGCTTTTAACGAGGACAGATGGGATCCAAGTTTAACTTTTTGGGAACTATCTGATAGAAAGTATCTTAACCACTTGATAGCATGATTGGGGAGCCCTGTGCATGTGTCCCTAGTTGGTGGATAAGAATGTCATGATCCACCGTATTGAATGCCGCTGATAAGTCCAACTTGAAAAAAATTGTGCAACTCCCTTTATCTGCCCGTTCTAACATTTCATCCAAAATAGTGATTAAGGTTGTCTCTGCACCATGTTTAGGTCAGAAACCTGATTGAAATGTATTTAATAATGAGTTTAATTCCAAACATGGTTGCAGCTGACATGCAACTATTTGTACTAGAATCTTTGCAACCCAAGACAAGCCTGCGAATGGATGATAATTCTTCAAATGTAATTGATATTGATATTGACATTGATATTTTATTTCTATCGCGCTCGTACACAAGTGTTTCAGGGCGCGACAAGGCAAGGGAGGGGAAAGGGTAGAACAAAACAGCGATCTTATTAGGCCCAGTGACATTGAGAAAGTGCAAGAGCATGGGAAAGGGGGAGGGGAAAAGTGCATGAAAGGGGGGAGAAGTGGAAAGTACGAAGTCAACAAACTGTGGTAGTGCAGCCAGCAATTTTCAAGTGCTAGGTTAAAGGCAGCAGGCAGGGTAGGTCTGATAAGTGCAGGGAGAAGAAGGGGGGCTGTATGGGTACAGATACAGACTCCAGTGCAAGGATTGGCCCAGAGGCATTGTGGGAGGGTAGCAGGGTGAGCAGGTACCTGGGCCCGGATGACAGAGGGTGGCCAGGTGTACGGTGCCATGAGAGACCAAATCAGAAGGGGAGAGGGGGAGCGAAGGCAGAAGAAAAGAGGAAGGTCTTGAGGTGCTTCTGGAACCAGAGATGGTTCTCCTCAAGTTTTGGAGTGGCAGGGAGGCTGTTTCAGAGGGAGGCCCCAGCCGAAGACAGAGATCTACCCCAAGCTCGTTTATTTGAAAAATGACTAACCCTGAGGGAGTTAGAGGTAGAGGAGCGAAGAGGTATTTGCGGAGGGATAGCTAAAGGTATTTTGGACCCATGCCCCAGAAAGCCTTGTGGACAATGCAGAGAGGATACAAGGCGAATGTCTTCAATAATGGAGAAACAATAGATGATTTAAGGTGGGATGGAACAATACCTCCAATCAATGATTTATTAATCAGATTGATGAATGGATATACTATAGAGTCAGAGAAAAGTGAGGGCTGAGAGGGGACCTTCAGGGAGAACTGTGGGTTTTAGTTGTTTAATCATCCCTGAAACCGCTTCTGAAGATAGTAAGCGTAAGTCAAAGGGGCATTTTACCTGGGATTTCAACCCCAGATAAATGACATATTTGCTCTTAATTACCAGATGTGCTTTAATCTCTTCGTGAATATGCGACATTTTAGAAATAAACTCTTTTAGAGCAACACAATGTTTCTCTGAAACTGGAATTGATTAAGCTGCTATAGCCGAATTCAGTATTGAATTTATCGTTGGAAATCATTTTCAAGTTCAATTTCTGCCTTCATGATCTGTTCATTTAAATAAGATTTCTTTGCATTAAAAATCATGTTTATACATTTTACAAATAGATTTAAGAGATCTCAATCTTAAAAGAGCTCAATCTGTACTCAGTTTGTGTTTTTTAACATATTCTTTCTGCTTTTGCTAAGGTCATTTTAATTTCCCTTACCTCTAGTGTAAACCATGCTATGAGATGGATTGTTATTAAAACCTTGTATATGTTGAAAAAGGAGCTAAGGTTTCACATATATGGTGAACTAATTGAAAAAGTTTGTTTGCATATTCCTGACATAGGGGAACAGGTAGCAGAAATAAGTATCCAAAACCTATGGACACTCCCGTCCCATGCACACCAATTATACTGAAGAGAACTTCAGTCGAATACTTGATTTTACTTACATCTGCGCATATGGTACATAATTCAAATACAGTCTTGCATAATGATATTGGGTTTAATAAGTATTTTATTTGCTAGTGCGAAAGTAATCACATTTTTCATTCATAAGTGCATCATGTTATCAGTGAAACATCGTTGTGAAAAGAATTCCAAAAGTCAATTTATAAAATGAGCTCTAGGTGTTTCGAGATATCCATCTCTTCTTCGGTAGCTAAAGATAGAGAACAGGTTCATTTTAATATGGATCTGAGAGATTCATCTTGAAGCGTTTCACTCAGCACCAACCTTTTTCTTAAACACAGTAATTAAAGTAGTTGCGCAAAATAAAATGTATGCAGCGGCATCACTGTGTTGGCGTGCCGGTGATGAGTAACTGTGATTTCTTGTTTCGCCTGGAGGCTGGGTTTGCTTTGTTGCCTCTTGTGTAGCAAATCTGGAGGTACAATGAGGATCAGTGTGGCTTGTCACTGGGGACTTCCTGAAAGAACAAGCATGGGAAACATGTCACCGCCACCCCTTAAATAGCAGGGTCCTGCCCAACATGGCCCTCAGCCTGCCGGGAAATTTAATATATGCCACTTCTACGCCCCCTCTAGCTCTCATATTTGGGTTGCATGCCAGTATTAAGAACATTCAACTCTAGATCTTCTCCTAGTTCACATTGTTTGCCCAACCCAACTCCACTTACCCTCCTGCCTCCCACCCACATCTGTACCCAAACAGATGACTCAGACTCTACCCCTCTCCCTTTCTCCTACCCAACCCACAACAGTGTTTCACTTAGGAGTGTTCACCATTTTGCCACCAGGTCAATAGAAGCCCATTTAACTTAGTTGACATTCATGTTCCACTTAGCTCCAACCTCCAGGCCCCTCATCAGTAGTAAAACAGTTTGTTCATTAGTTTATGCTGCTATGCATTCCGTAAGTGCTTAAGATGGATAATGCATTTTTGGGCTGCCGTACACTTGAAGTGGATTCTCAACCCCCTACCAACACCAGCACCCATCGGTATCTCCATAAGATGCTATACTTACATTAGCATCCCTCTTCTCTCTCCTGCCTCCCAAAGCCAAAGCTCTATTAGGTCAGCGATCCTGACTCCCTGGTTGTGACATCCCACCCATCAAAGATATATATTTGTCCTCAGCGACCCACATAATTAGCCCAGGATTCTTTATTGCAACTGGGAATTGTGGAAATATCTGGAGGACAAGCCTTAAATTGTGGGGGATGCAGTGGACAACACAAAGTGGAAAGTACCTGAACTTGCCTTCCTGCCAGCAGGCCTGCATCATTTTCTCTCCACGTGTAGCCTCACTTAAAAAGCTCAAAAACAGTAAAGAGCAAAACAGTCAAATCCAAACATTACCTCAAGCCACCAAACCTCCATCACCATCTTTACCCACAACCCATACACCAACCCAACCTACCATACTCAATGCCCAAATGTAACTTCTTTCAGCAGTTGTTTTGCTGTACGCATACCGTTATGTCTCCAGTTGGTCACACAAGTGTATCTCAACAGATGCCCCACCCCCAGTCCTGCTTCCCTTCAGAACTCCAATATGCAGCTTCAAGTGCTCGATTCTAGTATTCGTGTGTGCTTTCCTCATGTCTTGCACGAACCCAGATCATCAAAAGAGAGTCTCCATCCCATTGACCTCTTCAGTCAGTCACGCAGGAGAGCCACACCACCTGCTAAATGAAAACCGAAAAAAAAGATATAATTAAAAAAAATAATTTGATCCTTTGGTGTTGATCCTTTGACCATTCGCCCCTTTGTATTCGATCCTTTGACCGGACACCAGGAGGGAAGCAGTTGAGCAATCTTCATCATGTCTCAACCCTGGAACCGCTATGAATAATATCTCGCCTCATCCCATGCCATCAAAGAAATATCCACTTGTGAGGGCTGGCCTGGAACACCATGCGTGAGATCAAGTCAGCCACACCAAGTCTACCCACCCCCCCTTTGTCCTCTTCACCTCTTTTCCCAACAAGGGGTGTTAAACCATACACTCCCCAATAAACCATTGTCATTTCATTACTGCTCCTGAGTGTTCTGGCTAGGTGCTCTCTCACTCACTATCACATCATCACAGACTGTGGTTGGGTTGTTCAGATCACGCGCCACAGAATGTAGTTCCTTTCACCATCTCCATGAGCAGCTACAATTTCATGAAGAAATGAACTGGGCCTTACACTATAATCCTCACCTTGGCAGAGTGCAATGTGCTGTTTCGTTGTTACACCTACGCAGGGCTGCTTTCACTTCAGGTATTCCTTCCTCAATCATTGCATGGTCAGCATGTGAGGAAGATAGTGTCAGAGCTCCGAAGAATCCCTGGTGGGAGCTCTGTTCCAGCAGTTGAACTCGTCGTGTAGCCGACGAGTTCTTTCTGCCAATGCACCCCTCAGGGATGTGAAAACAATCGCCTGAGGAGTTAATTGACCCAAAGATGGATGGACGTCACAGGATACCGCTCACCTGCAAGGGAAGGTCAAGATTAGTACCAAGTTTAACACAGAAGTAGCTAATCACCAAGATCACAAATAAGTACCTTGTTAAGAGAATCAACCCCCCAACACAAGGTCACTGTTCCTGACTTGTGTATGGATGATCCTATGACAAGATATAATGGTAGAATGGTTGAGTAACCAATAATTCTGTGCTTAATAGAAAATGAGAAAGGACAACATGAACAAAAGGTCTTACTATTGCACCATAGGACCAGGGAAGGGAAAAGCAGTATGAAAGAGGAACTGAGGTAGATGGTTACCAGTGGAAAGTCTGAGTTCACATGAAGCAATGATCCACCTAGCACCTGCCGGAACAAGGACGCCTAATGTTGTTCCAGGAATACCTCCAAGTCCCAGCAAGCACGTTCCACTTCCACCTAACACACGCCGGAACGAGGACGCCTAATGTTGTTCCGAAAATGACTCCAAGTCCCAGCAAGCATGTGGCGCCCACCGGAATGCGGGCATTTGGCAGTTCTTGTAAACCTAGAAATCAGTAGAGCCGAAGGCAGCAGGTAAGTTTGTGAGAGCGTGAGTTTGGATGCAGGATTAGAATGGCCAAGAGTTCCGAGTCGGTTACCGTGCGGGCAGCAGAAGTACCGTTTCAGTAAGCGGCGCAAGTCGAGAGAGATCCGGGTCGGCAACAAGTTAATCAAGCAGCGGGTAAGGATAGACGGTGTAGTTCCGTGAACAGTTCTCAGTCGATAACTTGCGGGTAGCAGAAGCACAATCCAGCAGGAGAGAGAAGGTTGTGGACGGTCCGAGTCGGCCTCAGGATTTCCAGGCAGCAGGTAAGGGGCAAGACGAAGGAGTTCCGTGAAACGTAACCAGGTCCAAAAAGCAGAGAGCAAGACAAGGCAAGGTAGCAAGGCTGTAGAATACAAATTCAGAAGCAGGGAAACAAGGAAAAGATGGAGCATAAGCAGGGAGGAGCGCGTCTCCAAGGTAACAACCAACGCCGTTTCTGAAGTAAACGGCAGCTGTTCATAGGTGCCAATGAGTTTTGTGAAGTACGAGACGGACTTCTAACCATTCGGGAACTATGGATGGGGTGTTTAATCCTAAAGCAGGGGCTAGTTCTATGTGACCTTATGGAAACGGGTCGATTACCAGGGCGTTTCCTGACAGATAGAAACTGATCTTGTTACTGTTATAGTAACTATCCTCTTTCTCCTGGGGCACTCAGGATTGGTGTCCCTGTGCTCTCAGTTTATAATCCTGGAGACAACTGGCCACAGGGCTCATACAGGGCTAGCCATGGTCCAAGCAACAGGTGGACATGTTGCCCCAAAAATACCCAGCTGACAGTTCACAGATCAGGTACTTGACAAAGTCTTCCATGTTTGATGATACAGAAGCAGGTTAATGTGGAGGCATATGAAGGTGGAAACAGGGACATTTTCAAATTGCTCTTTATGTTGGAGTGGATTTTTGCAATCTTTCAGATTAAGGAATGATCGAATGCTTTTCCATGTTGGGATATTTCCAAAGGGTAAATCCTTTAGGCACTTTGGATCTGTCCCCTCTCCTCACCCATATAGTCTTGACTACCTTGTTTGATAAGCTGATTAGTTGTGGAAATGCATTGGATTTTCTTGCCACAAATGACCGAAACCTCTCCCTGTACTCTAGAGTGGGTATTTTACACCTCTGAGATGGATTCTAGAATGGGGATTTTCCACCTATGAGATATATTCTAGTGTGGGTGTTGTACACCTCTGAGATGTATTCTGATGGGGATAAAGAGGGAGTGGCATGAGAATATCTGGTGGGAGTTGCTGCATGCCATAGATAAAGAGGATTCAAAGCGGATCTGGAGTTTACTCGGGCAGCGGAGGCAAAGGGACCTAACAAGCAGCATGCCTGTATTACCGAGCAAGCCTGGGTTGAACATTATAGTAGTCTCTATGGGGCATGGTGGACATGTCGAGTAAGACTAGCCCTGGTGAGGTGTGCACCATGGGCAGAGTTGTTTCAAACTATCCCCCACTGAGGTTAACATGCGAGGAGGTGGGAAAGGCATGCATGTGCCAGAAGCTGGGTAAAGCACTTGGCCAAGATAGGTTCCCATTGACTTTCATAGAAATGTGATTGCTGTCTGGGCGCCATATCGAACCAGGCTGTTTAATGTAGTACTGAGCATAAATGGGGTATCAGAGTCCTGGAGAAGAGCAGAGTTGGTGCCAATTTATAAAAAAGGCCCTAGAGATGACCCTTTGAATTACAGGCCCATTTCACTCCTGGATGCAATGGGGACTTTTTTTGCAAGGGCACTGTTACCACACTTAGACTCCTGGGCAAGTAGTCAGTCAATACTTAATCATCGTCAGGCAGGGTTCTCGTAAGGGCCGAGCATAGTTGTCCAAAGTCTCTGACTATGGTTAGTGTGCAGCAAGTACGCAGTCCTGAGAAAAGTTAGCGTGTATGCAGTCTTTGTGGATCTGCACACCGCCTTTGACCCTGTCCCTAGGGAGTGTCTCTGGGAGATATTGAGGAAGCAGGGTATCCCAGGTCCTTTGTTGACTACAATACAGAGCCTATACATGGGCAATACAGCAGTGGTTAGATGGGGCAGTCATGGGAGAACCTCCGATAGCATCAGAATAACCAAGGGTGTCCGCCAGCGATGTGTACTGACTCCCAAGGTCTTTTGCTTGTCTATTAATGGCATGATAAATGAATTGTTGGCAGTCCAGACAAATGCACCGACATTGGCAGGGGAAAAGATTCCGGCCCTGCTGTTTGCAGATGACGCGGTCCTGCTATCTTTGACATAAGCGGGCGTCCGCAGGCAGCTGGAAATATTTACTGCATTTTGTAAAAGGAACAGTCTGGTACTGAATGTCATGAAGGCAAAAGCCATTATTTTTAATACTAATAGCATTAGGATGCAAAAGGGATTAAATCTAAGTCTGGATGGAGGGGTGATCTAACAGGCTGCCACATATGACTTTCTTGGGATAAGAGTAATGGCAACTTGTGACTGGGCGAGGCAGCTTTAGAAGGCCAGGCTGACATAAGTGGGTACAGTGGGGCACTTGCCAGGTTTACCGCAGAGCATGGAAACGGGATCATACGCCTTTCTCTCAAAACATATACCTCTCAGCCACGGCAAGCAGCAATGTATGGAGCATGGTTGTGACGACAGATGGACATACACACCCTGGCAGTTGTTGAAAACAAGTATCTGAAGAAGTTACTGGGAGTGCCCATCTTCTCCCGAGCTTGACGGTGCGTCTCCAGATGCAGGGAATAGAGTCTGCCTGCCAATTGCGTCCAGCTCGTTACTGAGTCCGGTTGTGGTCTAATAAAAAGCTACAAAAATTCAGAGAAGTACTGCATGATGTGTTATCCCAGCAAATGGGTATGAATTTGAAGTGGGCAGTTCATGTAAAGAGGAGTCTGGCAGATCTGGATCTGGGTGGTTTTTGGAGTGACTCTCATGCCATTACCACACACTGTAAAGCTAGAGTTAAAACTGAGGCACTGGCTCTGATGTGGCTGGATACCCTGGCTAAAGCTACAACTTCCGAATCCCTAGCACGTTATCTCTGGAGGAGGGGTTTGGACCATGCCTGGATCTTATCAGTGCTAAGCTCGAAAGGTTCCTGTATGTAAAATTTCGATTTGGGATCCTGCCTAGAGCATGCATAGACGGAATGCTGATACTTCATCTATTTGTATCCTATGTAGGGGGGACATGGAGCATCTGAAGCATTTGATTTTGGTATGACCTGCGACATTGCCCCTGTGGAGGCGTTTCCTAAAACCACTCTTTAGGGGAATGGTTGTAGATGCACAGAAGGGGCAATGCATTTTGCCTAAATGCAGCTGATATTCTGGCAGTGCACGCCACAAATCAATATCTGAAGTGGGTTTGGAGGATACGTATGAGTAAACTTCAAAGTCTATGAAACTTATTCATTTTGAAACTTCTGCCTGGATTTTATTTTTATATGTGGATTGCGTCCATCATATGTTTTATCTTATTTTATGTATTTAATGATGATATGTGATTTATGTGTGTTTTTATGACTTGTTTGTCGAATAAAGCGTATCAATTATGTTTTATGGATTCTAGAGTGGCAATTTTCCATCTCTGAGATGGACGCTAGAGTTGGTACTTTACACATCTGAGATGGAATCTAGAGTGGGGATTTTCCACCTCTGAGATGGATTCTAGAGTGGGGATTTTCTACTTCTGAGATGGATTTCCAGCAGATATACTGTTCATTCTATCATTCCTCTTTTCAACGTGGGTCGCTCATTTGTGGACCAGCTACTTCAACTCCTATGGGCGTGCTAATTGTGGAGCCTGGCAGTGTTAGTAAAACGAATAGATTGTGAGCAGGCTTCTCTTGATATTGACGCCTTTTATGTCTATTCGTAGAACAAACTCCTTCAGGGAACACTTCATGTACTTACACTTACTGATTCTCATCTGTCTCTGTATGTCTGGCTTTAGAGGAAATGTGTTCCTCTTTATCTAAGGGATATCTCACAACTTCAATGGTGATCAATATAAGTAGCCAGTTATGCACGCATTCTGCATAATAAACAGAAACACTAACACTATACAGAAATTGAGTGTTTTTGTATCAAAAACAGTACAGTAATGAAAGGTTCATCCCCTTTAAAGCATAACTCCAATATGCATATCAAAACTTTGAACTCCTGAAGCAGGCATTAACAAAACCATCCAATCCGGTTGTTTGGTATGCAGGTGCAGCCTTGCATGTTCAGCTACAGTCTCAAGACATCAAGCACTGCCATTTCATGCCAGGAGCCGATTTACATGCTCAGCTGCACCCTTCATTCATTTGGGTACATTGGCATAGCCATAGATGCACCCCATATTCACCTACCCAGATCCTAACCCATATGCTCAGAATCTGCTTATCTGATTATATGTCCATGTATAGCTTCCCATTTACAGCCGATATATGCCCAACGCACACATAATATGCCGATGAAAAGCTAGTGCATGTCAGATAGTGATAACATGCCATGACATGTCAGGTAAAACCGTGAATGCTGAGTTATTGAATTGATCATTTGACTTTTGCCTCTGCAGTGGAACTTGCAGATAATGCCTCCTAGCAACTCAAAAAAGAGAGGAACCCATACAGGGGATTATACCGGGTACATGTTCAACTATGGACAAAACAAACCCCCCTCTCAATGTAAACCCACATGTCAAAGTTTTGAAATCTGTAACACACACTAACAAACATTATTATTACCGAAAAAATGTATTTTTTTTTTTCAAGGAAAAATCTTTAGTTGCAGGGACAGTAAGATAAGAACTTAATGCAACGAAATCCCTGAAATTCATCTAAAGCCACCTTAACTTCACACCCCCTGTTACTCAGTCTACGAACACTATGATGAGATCACAGATCACATCACTGATGACATCACTAATTACATGTTGTATGAGAACACTGATGACATTACAAATCACATCACTGATGCCATCACTGGTGACAACACGAATTACTTTGAATATAACCGATTACATCAATAATGGAATTATACATAACACTGCACCACAGCACCGATACTCTCCCTTTATACACCACAGTACCCACCTACACCACCACCCAAAAACCTCTCTACTCACACGCAACCAGCTCATATCTAATTCCGTGCCTGACCTCAACAACTAGCAGACGCACCAGACTCAGAGCACAAACTCATCCACTAGAACTTATAGGCCTTCGTTCACCCACAACATCTCGAAATCGCTGCCTCGGCTCCCGCTTCACACACAAATACATCTTACACCTCAAACACCCTCTCACACCCAAACACACACCCAGGCACCTCCAAACACCCGCACCTCTAGCCCACCCACTATTCCTTACACATCCAGCATCCCCACCACCGGCAAAACTACAACCATACCCACAACGCACAATGTGCCCTCCTCAATGTTAGATCACTCACTGCCCACGCCTTAGAAATACACGTTCTCCTAGCCAATCACAACCTTGACCTACTAGTCATTACTGTAACCTGGTTGCATGAAGCATCCGGCCCTGCCATCGCCCTTGCACTCCCAGTAGGCTACACCATTCTCAGACAAGATAGACCAGCTCACCTAGGAAGAGGAGTAGCCCTCATTTTCAAAGAAGCCCTCTCCCTCAGATGCATCAGTCACCCTTGGCTCAGCAAATCAGACATGCTCTCTGTAAAGGCTAAACTGTCCCCTAATAGCACCATCAACATACACACGCTATATTGCCCCCCAGGCCTCCCATCAGACTTCCAGGGACACTTCACCCACCTACTTAGCAACAATATCAAAGGCTCTACAAAGACTCTCCTTCTTGGAACCCTAAACCTAGGATTTAACGACCCAAAGGATAAAGCTTCTGCCCCCCTCGCCAAAGAACTTAATGATCTAGAATTCACTCAAAAAATCTCTAGCCCCATACACAATAAAGGTTGCACTCTTGACTGGGTTGCAGACCATAATTGTCTCACCACTAATTCACCCTACCTTTTACCTCTAGTTCAAAAAAGCTTACACCTGCCCCCCCAGCACAAGTGAGAAGCTCCAAAAAACTCAATGCAGACAATCTACGCCCTTACCTTAACATCCCAGCACACCCATTCTCTAACGCACCCAACACCCTAGCAGACATCTACAAAGATACTCTCACCAAAGCGATCGACTCCATAGCTCCACTAGAAAAGAAAAAAGAAAAAAAACTCTCTACACTCCAACTCCTGGTTCATGGAAGAACTACAGTCCCTGCGCTCCTGCAAGAGGGAGGCACTAAAAAATTGGCAAGTCAACCCTAGTGACAACACCAAGACCTGCTTTAACCTGATCTCCCACCAATACAAAGATGCCATCACCAAAGCTAAAGCTAACGCTTTTAACGTCCGAATCTCAAATGCAAACTCACAATCTAAGGAAATCTTTGCCATAATTAATGAACTCACCTCCCCTCCTAATACCCCAGATGAGATCATCAAAGATGAAGCCTGGTGTGCCAGTATTCAAGTGGCCATGCTAAACAAACTGAATCTCCTGCAAAAAAAAAAATCCAAGACCACCATAAAGTTCTACCCCTTCATCCTGGGGCCAATCAGTCAGACTCCACCCTTTCTCCTACTAACCACACCAAACCCCTCTTCTCTCTTAGAGACATCTCTGAACTTGAAGTCATCAACAACCTCAAAAACCTAAAATCTTCAATGTGCAAAGGGGACATCTGTCCTCCTAAACTCATCTAGGACTGTGCCGACAGCCTTGCTCCACTACTAACAGCCTTCATTAATACCTCTTTCAGAACCGGCATTATCCCTGCCAGCCTCAAAGAGGTGTGGGTATGCCCCATTCTGAAAAAGCCCACTCTAGATCCGACCCAGCCCAACAACTATTGACCGATAACCACTGTGCCTTTTCTCCTCAAGATCTTGGATAAAGCTGCCCACTGCCAAATCCAACAATTCCTCGAAGGCCACTCTATCGTCGGGACTAGACAATCCGGTTTCCGCAAAGGACACAGTACTAAAACTGCCCTGGTGGATCTAAAAAGCCAAATTACCCAAATTATAGATAAAGGAAAGCCAGCTCTTCTGTTACTCCTAGACCTCTCGGCTGCTTTCGATCTGGTGGATCACAAGACACTCGCCTCACCCACTCAGCTAACTTCTCCAAAGAAGCAGCGCTCTGGGTCACCTCCTTCCTGGAGGGCAGGGCTATGAAGGTATTCTCTAACATAGCCTTTGCAGCACCCACCACCATCCACTGTGGTGTCCCACAGGGCTCGTGCACAGCACCCACCTCATACAACTTGTTCACTAAGCCCCTGTTCGACAAGCTTGACGCCCTTGGTATCGCGTATACGAACTATGCTGATGATACCCAGGTACTCCTACCACTCACTGACTCACTGGCATATACTACAAAGATGCCGAAGCACTCCACACAATCTATACCACCATCCAGGCTTGGATGGCGGCCAATGGCCTCTGCCGCAATGGGGAAAAGACCGAAATCATCATACTAGGCCAAAAAACGACTCTAGCCAAACTCGACAAACTGTACCCCAACTTCACCATTGATAAAACCATCATCCCTGTGTCCACTTCTGTGAAGACCCTAGGAGTCCACATATACTTTACACTATCCATGACAAAGCAGGTCAGCGCTATCACATCCGCATCAGCACACACCACCAAACTCATAAACGCAATAAAACCATACCTTTCCAAACCCAATTGTCTATCTATAGCCACAGCAACCATTGGTGCTAAACTAGACTATTGCAATGCCCTCCTAGCAGGCACTTCTGCAAAAAACATAAACCGACTCCAAATCACACAGAATAATGCATTAAGAGCAGCATTAAGCATCCCTAAAAGGGAGCACATTACCCATGCCAGACAGGCAGCTCACAGGCTCCCAATGAAAGAGCGCATCACTTTCAAAATCCTCACCCTCAGCCACAAATGCCTCACCCTCACAGCACCATCATATCTGTCAGAGACCATAACTAAATCCACCTTTACACAACCAATCAGGACTCGTTACGCCAACCAACTACACACCCCTCACATTAACAAAGCCAAAGCTGGAGGATTAGGCTTCCCCTACATAGCTGCCAAGCTATGGAACTCTTTACCCGCGGACATCAGAGCTGAAAACTCCCTCCTTCCTTTCTGCAAAAAACTTAAAACCACTCTCTTCACCTAACCCACTACTTTAGTTGGTCCTCTTCTTGCCCGCTCTAAAAATGCCAATGTCTATGTAACTGTAACTAAGAAAAATGTCTGTAACCAGCGACATGATGCCTCCGGGCTGTTGCGCGCTCAACAAATGCGAATAAATAAATAAATAAATAATGTATGAGTTAGCTCATGAAAACCTTGATAACCTTAATAAAAATGTAGGCCGCGAACTTGGCCATGACAAAGGCTGGCATCACTGGCCAGTACCAAAGGCCATAGCTGGTGGTCAGTTAGTGTTAAAAAAAAACAATGTGGAGGGTTAAAAGCCATACCTAGTAGCCCATCAGTGTTTTAAAACATACAGTGGCCAATGTTGAAAGTTGTAGTCAGTGGCCATGGCTAAATGCCGTAGCTCGTGCCCATTAATATGTTAGAATGTACAGTCGGCACAGCCAAAGGCTGTGGCCGCTGGCTAGTATTGTGTTGAAGACCATGGCTAGTGGCTAGTTAGTGTATATAATATAGAATGGGCACAGCCAAAAGCCATAGCTGGTGGCCTGGTAGTGCTGTGTAATACACAATGGGCACGGCCGAAGGCCATCGCTTATTGCTTTTTTTGTATTTTAAGATATACAGTGGACATGGCCAATAGATGTAATAACTGCTGAAGGTCGAAGGTCAAATGCCATGGCTAGTGGTCCATTTATATGTTAGAATATATAGTGTGCACAGCCAAAGATTGCCGCCAGTGGTCAGTATTGTGCGAATATCCATGGCTAGTGCCTAATCAGTGTATATAATATACAGTGGACATGGTTAAAAGCTGTATCCACTGGTACAGGCCACAATCTATGGTTGGTAGCCTGTTAGTGTTTTAAAATATTCAGTGCACATGGTTGAAGGCTGTGACCACTGTCCATTGCTGGATACCATGACTTGTACCCATTTATGTGTTAAAATATATTTGGCCATGCACATTGACCATGGCTGAAGGCCATGCTTAATGCCAGTTACTGTTGTAATGTAATTATTGATGTCATCAGTGATGTGATCTGTGATGTCATCATTATGGTCATAGACTGTTCAAGAGGTGGTGCAAAGTTAAGGTGGCTTTAGCTGAATTTCAGGGATTTTATTGCGACTCAAGTTTTTTCCTTGAATTTCAAAGGTTTTGTTACAATGGGCCTCATTACGACCCAGGCGGACTTCGCGGTGCTAAATGCACCGCGAAGCATGGCGGAAAGCCGCCGATAGCGCCATGGGGGTTGGCGGATTTACCGCCCCATTCCGACCTCGGCGGAGCGGTAAATCCCCAATCCCCATTCTGCCCTTCCCCATTCCCATTTTCGCCCCATAGGGTATAATGGGAGTGGGGAAGGAGTTAATTACGCCACCGTAAAATACGGTGGCGTAATTAACAACGAGGTCCCGTAGCGCCATGGTTTTCTCCGGCTGGTAAAACCAGGCGGAGAAAACCTCCATGGCGCTACGGGAACTCGTAGTATGGCGGAGAGGTACGCCATGCACTACGCTGGCGTAATACCCTCTCCGCCAGGGTCCTAATGAGGCCCAATGTATTGCTCACCTTCAGGGGTGTTGCTAGGTCTGGAAAAGATTTTAGGACTGTCGGGACTGGGAGATAGCTCGCCTTTTTGGTTGTAACCTCTCAGCTTATATCTGGGGCTACAACCAAAAGACCCGGGGCTATAGTCCCTTCAGCCCCCCCCCCTAGAAACGCCTCTACTCACCTTAACGTCCCTGCCACCAAAGATGTTTACTTGAATTTCAAGGGTTTTGTTACAATGTTTTGCTCATCTTAACGTCCCTGTAACTAACGTTTTTTCCTTGAATTTCAAAGGTTTTGTTACAATGTATTGCTCACCTTAATGTCCCTGCAACTAATGTCCTTGAATTTCAAGGGTTGTATTATTCCATCGACACTTCCAGACCACTAGCATGGTCTTCGGCCATGGTGAGTGGGCATGGCCTTTGGCCGTGCCCACTGTCCATTTTAAAATGCTACCAGACCACTTGCCATGGCCTTCGGATTGCAGGCTTTGAAAACTCACAATGTTTTTAGACAATGCACAGTGACATAAACATTTTTGCCATGGAGCACACAACTTGGTTAAGCAGCGTGCTCCAAGCTGTACACCCCTTTTTGGCACCCTCATTTGGGCACGGGCCAATTTGGCATGGCCATTCCGTCACAGTGCCCATTTCAGCTGTTTTTTTGGCTCGAGTAATGTTTGGATGTGGCTGACATTGCAGCCACGTCTAAACGCCCTCATGCTAAATAAGATCACAGGACTGCACTGCAACAAACCTCGCCACCTCCCAGTTGGGTTGCTTTTCTTTAAATTAAATTAAATTAAATTAGTTAAATAAAAATAAAATATACAGCCTGAAGCTGGGTCGGCCAGAGTTTAAGGCCTAGCATTTAATCACTAGACCACATTGGCTTAGTGTTTCATGGGGCATACATTTCATACGTAGCCTATACATTGATATGCTCAATGGTTAAAGGCTAGGTATGAAACTTGTGAGAATCCAATAATTTTAGCATAATGGCTTAGTGCTGTGTCTCAAACTTCTTCAGTCCAGGGATGTCCGATTTCAGCATAAATGCGATTTTTTTCAGTTTTATGATGTCGCCAAGAGACGTTGTAGTCCACTTTTTGTATATGTGTGCAGTGCAAGGGGGAATGTGTGGAGTGAGGGTGTGCATGTCATCTGAGAGGGAGTGCATGCAATGTGTGTGTGTTTGATGTAAGCGTGTGTCTGTGTGTGTGTACATGGTGTGAAGCTGTTTGTGAGTGATTGTGTGCGCAGTGTGCATTTGCTCCGTGAAGGCGAGTGTTAGTGCATGCGCATGCATGTGCACCCCTGAATGTATGTGAGCATTGTGACACATCGAGTGTGTGTTTTCAGTGTCGGTTTGTGTGTGTGTGTGTTTGTGTGTGTGCATTTCTCCATGTAATTCGGAAGATGCCCATACAGTTCTTGTTTTTTTGCATTTTGTGACTTGTAGCTTTGTTTTGTCCATCAAGTGTTCTGTGCTACAAGTCCCAAAATGCAAAGTAAAAAGGAAAACTGAATTATCATCTTACAAATAACAAGGGATGTGTAGCATATAACAATATATAAAGGACATGTAAATTGGCTATATTCATGATTTCTCCTGCACCTCTGTTTGTTTGGGTTGAATGGCAGTAGGGGATCTGTAAGTTATTGAAGGAGGAGGTACGCAGTGTAGAATGAGAGGAGGGCGAAAACAAGTAAAATATGTTTTTTTCAGCTGGGCAAAGTGAGAACAAGGGGCAGGAGAGGAGTGATGTCTACTTGATCCCACTATTTTCGAAGTCTTACAGTAGCACAATATATTAAGGGAATAATGGGACTGTGTGGCAAGCCCCTCCCTTGAGCTTAGAAGAAAGTCTTGTTTGCGCTGGCTCATGTACAATGGAAGACGCCAACTATTATTAACCCATTGGTAGTGCAGCTCAAAAGACCTTCTTAAAATCATGCAGTGACTGGGTGAATGTTTCCATGAAGGAGAACACATGGATCAAAGGCATGCCTGTTACACTACATAGTCCGGAATACAGAGTGTTTACCAAAATATACTGTTTTAAATGAAAAAAATAAAAAAGTCTTGATCCCTGGTCTGCAATGACCAGCATTCAACCACTACAGCACAACAGCTTAGTGTTTCAATGTGCATACATTTCATACTTAGCCTACAATTTAATTTGTCCAATTGTAAAAGGCTAATTATAAAACTTGTGCGAATTCAAACAATGATGTCATTGTAGCAAAATGGTTAAGTGCTGCGTCTCAAACTCTTGAAGGCCAGGGTTCTCAAAGGCAGAGTTCAGTATGAATCTGTTTTTATTTTGTTTTTTCAGTTTTATAATGTTGCACAGAGATGGTGTAATACATGTTCCATTCTGTTTTATAATGTTGCAGTAAATACATGTTTTTCATGTTTAATCCATATTACAAAATGCAAAATGCCCACAGTCTCATTCCAATTGCAATCTCTCGTGCCAAAACATCCTTGCGCCGAGAGGTATAAAGTCCAAGTGCCTGCAGGTTCATGCTGTGCCTATTGTGACCTCTCATGCCAAAACATCCTTGTACTGAGTGGTCCTCGCGCCCAAATGGCTGTTCCCAAACGAGATATGCAGTGAAACGGTCGCGCCATAACGGAGTGCGCCTAACTGCCCTTGCCGAAATGTCCAGTCCATGCTCCAAGCCCCCTGTTTTATGGCCTGTCTCTTGGTGACTGTTGTGATACATCGCACAATCCCAATTAACCGCATTTAAGCAGCACGGAAAAGGGTAAAAAAATGATCAGCTGCAAAAACAACGTATGCCCAGGTACTTTTGCCCACATACCAAAAATCAAAAGCTAGCACCCATGAACATACGCATAGTAAGTGACCATATATTATAAAGTGAAATATACAAATATACAAATGTAGTTCAATTGACCTTCTCCTTAGAACAAAGTGCACAAAACAAAATAGCATTGGACTTTTAAAAAAAAGTAATGAACACCAGAAAATTAACATGAGAGAGGAAATCTTACAATAAATATGTTGGCAAACTATAAAAGGTGTTCACCTTTTAAACCCAGCAATCTGTAGTGAAATATTTAATGGAAAACAAAATCCAAATATGAAGCAAGTGCTTGTGGTCTTGTGGGTAAATGTCTGCACTGGGAACATGACAACCTGAGTAAAATCCTGGTATCCAAATACTTGAGCCAGTTTACCAACCTCAAAAATACCGAAGGGATTACATCCGTGCTCTGAAAAAAAGTTACGCTGCCCACCCATATGTGTCATTTACTGGTGCCCTGAAAAGCAGCCCCAATCAGGGGAAAATAACTGGACCAGTGTCCAGGATTGCAAACTCTCTTGCCACATCGTCGGTTTATACTCATGACTTATTTGCCTTCCTTACCCCCATGTCTGGCTTTCAACAATACTCTGCTTTATAAAGCTATATTGAAAAGTACACACACCATAGTATCACTCAAATACATAAATCCTTATAGAACTATGTTAGGCAAAAGTGTGCAACTGTGGCATCATTCCCCCATCTTCACTGTGAGACGACACAAACCAGAATGCAATAAAGCAAAAGGCAACAAAATGGTCACTGAGTGCAAAACTTTCAAGGAATAATAATGCGGATGCTTTGTGTTATGAGTTATTTTAAACTAAGAAAACACATGGCATTCAGAACTGTGGACTGTCTGCTATCGGTGCAGTAATTGGTACGGACTCTGCTTAGATCCAAAGGGAGAAAGGATCCAGTTCACTTAGGCCATGTTTCTATAAGCGGTCTTGTAAGGTAGGCTCATATATTAGGCAACGTGCCCATAGGGGGATAACCCTTTTCTCACTTTGAAGCTAAGCAGGGTTCGTCCCAGTTACTGCAGGGATATAAAACCAACTGTTGCCGTAAAAATATCTATTTTTGTTTTATTATTGACTGGGAGACTACAAATACCAGAATGCAATTCAGCAAAAGGCAAAACATTGTCTCTGAGTGCAAAACTTTGAAGGACTGACAGTAGAACAGTTTAAAAAATAAATAATTCAGATGCCCAGTCTGTCACCCCTCCATGCAGTAACCAGGACTGACCCTGCTCAGCTTCTAAAAGGGGCTCACCCAATTTAACTTCAAAGCAAGTAAAGGGCCGGCCTATTCCTCTAAGTGGTCTTGTAAGTTTGGCTTATTTATCTGACAACTTGGTCTAAGGAGGTTGGCCCCTTCCTAGCTATGAATCTAAGCAGAGTCTGTCCTGGTTACCGCATCGATGAGAGACCTGGATGGCAATCGAGTCACTGGCCGTGGCCAATGATATTTCACCCCTCATGCCACTATAACTGTAAAAATATCTTTAAAGAAATGAAATAAATGTACGCGCGGGCACTGAACTTCACTGTAACGCTCACCTGATTCCCGCAGAAGCGCCGGTCTTGACTGGGTGAATGCCGTATCTTCAAAGGTGATGTGTAACACACGGTTGGCTCTTTGGGCTGGACCTCTGTGCACTGTATGTCTGACTCGAAGAGTAAGATGTCTGCAGATAGAAAATATGGGATTAATGAACTGGGGTTATTGGGTGCCTCTCTCCTCCTCCCTTTCTCTTCTCCTGTAGAACCCCAAAGGTTAACGCCCTCACCTTAGGTAAGTGAACGCCGAGCTCTCCATCTGCCTCGGGGCAGGGTGCCGTAACCAGTTTCTTCACTGGATAAGGGTGCAGGCCTCTTGACCTCAGAGGACTGCTGTCCGTCGTTAACTGCACGAACGGTAAGTTCTGGGCACTTCAAATGTCTTAAAAGTCTTTTGTAATGATATCTCTTGTTTTGCAGGGTTCCGGCGATGGCGGATGGCGGGCTGATGAGAGTTGAGGATCGAACCCGCGTGAGGAATTGAAGCGCCTGGAAGCACGTAAGTAAGCGCTTGTAGCCTGCTTCACGATGCGCAATAACTGTCCCTTTCATCTTGCAGGTACAAGTTCGGAGCTTTAGAGAAGCTGAAGGGTGCTGGAATACCCACTGGATTCGGCGTGGGAAGGAGTAATGGCACGTGAGTAATAAAGTTGCCCAATGTCTTTAAACGCACCTTCTTTTGTCTTTCAGATGCGGGATGCAGCGCCGAAGGCCTCCGGAGCGTGCGAAGAGCTGGTAAGCTTTTGTCTTTCAGATGCCAGAATGCAGTGCGAAGATCTCCGGAGCATGCGAAGAGTAGGTAAGCCTTTGTCTTTCAGATGCCGGAATGCAGCGCGAGGCGTTGGTGACAGCCGATGGACCAGGTAAGAGATGCGCTGCCACCGAAGACCGTAGTGCTAACCTGTTCTTTCTTTGTCTTTACAGGTGCTGCTGAAGACTGGATTCCAGGATGGTAAGCCTTTGTTCCCTTAGGCCCAGGATCAGAAGCAGAAGACACAATGAGCGTTCTGCTGCAGAGAATGCAGAATAACGCAAAGCAAGATTCATCCATCGGGTGTGGTTTAAATAGCCTCCTGTAGTGCTTAGGTGTCTCCTTCCACAGCCTCGCCTAGGTGAGAAAAGAGTTCCTGCTTTCCAGAAGAGTTCCAGTGTTCTGAACCTAGGGAGTGGCTCCTGCCCCACCCAACAGGAAAAGTAGTCCCAAACTGAAGAGGATCAGGGGCTCAACTGGAAGGTAAGTAAGCAGCATGGTCTGCTGCAGGTAAATCCACCCAAGCATTATGAGCCCGGCGCTTCCAACGCTGGGACTGGGCATCTTTATGAGCCTGGTGCCACTGGCGCCAGGACAGGGTCCAAAAGGTCCCAATTGGGACTGGCTGGCACTCGGAACCGGGGTTATGGGTCTGCTTCCAAGGGAGTCGGGCAAGTCCTGATCTTTTGGAAGCAGAGATCATGACAGCACCCCCCCTCAAGGCCCCTCCCAAACCGGGCTTCTCCGGGGGTTTGGGCTTGTTAGGAAATATTCGATGAAATCTTTTGATTAGACGAGGGGCGTGGACATATTCTGCAGGTTCCCAGGATCTTTCTTGGGGACCATAGCCTTTCCAGTCAATCAGGTAAAATAGTTTAGATTTGGAGATCTTGGAATCCAGGATGCTTTTGACTTCAAACTCGAGTTCTCCATCAACTAGAATAGGTTTTGGAGATTTAGTTAGTCAGGTTTGAGGTTGCACGGGTTTTAATAGAGAGACGTGGAAGACCGGATGTATCTTCATGTGAGGGGGCAAGTCCAACTTGACCGCTACTGGATTTACTATGGTAGTGATGGAATAGGGACCAAGGTATCTTGGGTTGAATGTGCGTGGTCCTTTTAGAGGTAGATATTTGGTGGATAACCAGACTTGATCTCCTACTTGATATTGGGGGGCTTCCTTCCGATGTTGGTCTGCTCCTTTCTTGTATTGTTCTTTAGCCCTTTGAAGGTGAGAAACAGCTTCCTTAAAGGCTTGAGTGATTGTAGAATGCAGGTGGTCTACTGCTGGTGTTCCAAGATCTTGGAGTGGATCCAACTCCGAGGTTCGACGGTGACTACCGTATAAAAGAAAAAACGGGGTCTTCCCAGTTCCCGAGTGGACAGAGTTATTGTAGGCATATTCGGCTATCCAAAGGATATCTTTCCAAGTTTTTTCAGTTTGTTGTAGCATGCAGCGCAAATACTGTTCCAGAGTTTGATTGGTCCTCTCGGTTTGTCCGTTGGTTTGAGGGTGGTGGCTGGTCGAAAGTCTCACATCAATTTGAGCCGACCGACAGCAACTTCGCCAAAAATGAGAAATAAATTGACTACCTCGATCCGAAATGAGAACTGAAGGAAAACCGTGTAGTCGGACGATGTTTTTGAGAAATTCTCGGGCCAGAGTTGCTGCTGTTGGTAAGCCTTTGAGTGGAATGAAATACGCCATCTTGGAGAATAGGTCCACGATTACTAGGATCGTATTGTATCCGGAGCATGGGGATAGATTGGTGATGAAGTCCATAGAAAGCGTATGCCAAGGGCGAGGTGGGATGTCAATAGGGCGTAAGAGGCCGGCTGGTTTTTCCTTTTGACTTTTGTTTTGGGCGCATACTCCACAGGACATTATAAAGTCTCTGATATCTTTTTTCCAAGACGGCCACCAGAAGTAGCGCTTGATCTTTTCCGAGGTCTTGGTCATACCGGGATGTCCTTCCATTAAAGAATCGTGATAACAAGAGATTACCTTTTTCTGTAAATCTGTGCTGGGCAGGTATAACCGTTCTTGGAAATATAATAAGTTGTCCTTCACCGTAAAGTCCTTTCCCTGCAGATGCCAATTCTGTATGTCTGCTGGAGTTACCAGTAGCCTGGCTTTATCCTTAACTTCCTCTATGGATTGTGTGGCGATTACACCTAGAATTCTTTGTTCGGGAATGATAGGTACAGGTTTAGGATTGATCAAATGTTCTTCCACTCCCATCCGAGAAAGGGCATCAGCTTTACCGTTTTTTGTACCAGGTCGATAGGTAATTATGCAGTCAAACTTGGCAAAGAATAGTGCCCAACGGAGTTGCCTAGAGGATTGAGCTTTTGCGGTTTTCAAATATTGCAGGTTTCGGTGATTTGTAATCACAGTAACGGTGTGTCGGGCCCCCAGAAGATAATGCCGCCAAGCCTTAAAGGCGGCTTGATAGCTAGAAGTTCCTTATCAGTAATAGTGTAATTGATTTCAGGAGGCGAGAATTTGCGGGACCAAAATGCCACGGGATGCAACTGATTGGTTACTGGGTCCTTTTGTGATAGAACTGCCCCCAGGGCAAGGCTCGAAGCATCAGTTTCAACGATGTAGGGGAGTTCTGGGAGAGGATGTTTTAAGATCGGTGCAGAGATAAATCTAGTCTTCAAATTCTGGAAAGCTTGTTCCGCCTCGGTAGACCATTCAAAACGTTTGTTTTTCTTTAACAAGGCGGTGATGGGCTGGACTATTCGAGAGAATTCGGGGATAAACCTGCGGTAAAAGTTAGCGAAGCCTAACATGCTTTGAACACCTTTTACGGAGGATGGCGATGGCCATTTGAGAATTGCATCGACCTTCTTTGAATCCATACGCACTCCGCTAGGTGATAATATGAATCCCAAGAATTCAACTTCAGTCACGTTGAAAACACATTTTTCCAACTTAGCGAAAAGTTTGTGTTGACGCAATCTCTCGAGGACCATTTTCACATGTTTCCGATGTTCAGTTTCCGATGAAGAATAAACGAGGATGTCGTCAATGTAAACAACAACACACACATCTATGAGCTCTCTGAGGATATCGTTCATAAAATATTGAAAGGCGGCCGGGGCATTGCAAAGTCTGAAGGGCATGATCTGATATTCAAATAGCCCATACTTGGTGCGGAAGGCCGTCTTCCATTCATCGCCCTCTTTTACTCGTACCAAGTGGTAGGCTCCTCTAAGATCCAGCTTTGTATATATGCATGCTTTTCTGACTTGGTCCAGGAGTTCAGGGATCAAAGCTAACGGATATCTATTCTTAACGGTGATCTGGTTCAGGGTGCGATAATCTATACAAGTTCTAAGGTCCCCTTCTTTTTTTGGAACAAAGAACAAAGCTGAGGAAGCAGGGGACTTGGAAGGACGAATAAACCCATTCGCTAGGTATTGATCCAGGTATTGTCAGAGGTGAAGATTCTCAGGCTCGGTGAGGGCATAAATTCTACTACAAGGAGGAGTAGATCCAGGTATCAGGTCTATCTGGCAGTCATAAGACCTATGAGGAGGTAGAGAGTTAGCCTGATCCTTCCGGAAATCATCTTGGAATTCTAGGTATTCAGGAGGTAACTGGGGAGCCTCCGAGGAAATTGCTGCCAGTGCAACACCAGGTCGAGGGTGACACGTAGAGACACATTCTGGAAACTGAACCGTTCTTGCTCGCCAATCGATCTGAGGATTGTGCTTCTCTAACCAAGGAATTCCTAGAATAATCTGGAACTGAGGGGCCTTGATCACATCGAACACGATCTTCTCATGGTGTCCATCTTGACTTACTAGCGTCACTTCTTGGGTGGTATGCGTTACTGGTCCGGAGGCTATCTCCGTACCATCCACCGTAGTAATGACGTCCTTTACAGCCTTTGCACAAAGAGTCAGATTCATCTTCAAAACCATTTCATGATCCACATAATTGCCGATGGCACCGCTGTCGACATAAGCTTCAATCGCATGTAATCGCTCCGGATGTTCAGGGCTAATGAGGACCATAGGTATCACGAAATGCGAGGTCACGGAACTGGTTTTAACGCTCGGCAAGAGGACCTCTATTCTTGTCGGGCGAGGTCGTTTCCCTGCTCAGAGTTTGTGACCCTGGTAACTGCAGCTCCTACTGCCTTCTTGGCTGGTTTCACCGGACAGTCTCGAAGAAAGTGCCCCGAGTTTCCGCAATAGAGGCATAATTGCAGCTGTTTTCTCCTTTCCCGCTCCTTTTGTGTTAGTGGTCCTTTCAGGCCCCCTATTTGCATGGGTTCCCCGGAGTCTACTCCTTTGGTAGGAGTTGGTGGTTTGGAAAATACTCGAGCATCAAACTTGGAACGATCGGCCTTCCTGTTGTGCAGTCTGTGGTCAATTTGAACGACTAAGTCAATATAGTCCGAACAGTCTTGCGGGGGATTCACTACTTGGGCTAACACATCTTTGAGCTCTCCACGTAGACCTCTATAAAACAGCGTAATCCTTTTGTCCTCAGGCCATCGAGTTTCCACTATCAGTCTGTTGAAAGACGCAATATAAGCCAAAAGGTCTTGATTACCCTGTCGCAATGAAAGGAGCTCATTGTCCAAGGCCTGCCCCTGTGAATGTCTTGCAAACAGTTTTTCCATACTGAGCTGAAAAGCTTGAAAATCATGGAGAACCGGATCATCTTGATTAACTAGAGGGATCGACCAGTCTGCCACATTGCCACTAAGGTACGAAAGCACGAAAGCTACCTTAGCTTGATCAGTTGGAAAGGCTGCTGGCCGGCATAAGAAGTGCAACCTGCACTGATTAATAAATACTGCAAACCTCTTTGGGTCACCAGAAAATCGTTCGAGCGGAGCCAGAGGTACATTCCCAGGTAGGTTGATCTGCACTGGGTTCGTAGAAGATGTTGAAGGAAGATTTGCCCCTGATGCGGGTAACAGAGTTTGTCCGGCTTGTGACTGTAGCAATTGTCTAGCGAGATCGTCTGTTCGCTCTTTGGAAATAATCAGTTCCCTTCTTAGAGCATTCGTTTCCTGACGGGCTGCATGCACTTCTGCTCTTAGTTCCCCAAGTAACTGGGCTAGCTGGTCGGTATCCGAGGTTTCCATAGCGCCTGGGTGGGAGTTTTGCGGTCGGCTTTGCGTTCTGTAACGCTCACCTGATTCCCGCAGAGGCGCCGGTCTTGACTGGGTGAATGCCGTATCTTCAAAGGTGATGTGTAACACACGGTTGGCTCTTTGGGCTGGACCTCTGTGCACTGTATGTCTGACTCGAAGAGTAAGATGTCTGCAGATAGAAAATATGGGATTAATGAACTGGGGTTATTGGGTGCCTCTCTCCTCCTCCCTTTCTCTTCTCCTGTAGAACCCCAAAGGTTAACGCCCTCACCTTAGGTAAGTGAACGCCGAGCTCTCCATCTGCCTCGGGGCAGGGTGCCGTAACCAGTTTCTTCACTGGATAAGGGTGCAGGCCTCTTGACCTCAGAGGACTGCTGTCCGTCGTTAACTGCACGAACGGTAAGTTCTGGGCACTTCAAATGTCTTAAAAGTCTTTTGTAATGATATCTCTTGTTTTGCAGGGTTCCGGCGATGGCGGATGGCGGGCTGATGAGAGTTGAGGATCGAACCCACGTGAGGAATAGAAGCGCCTGGAAGCACGTAAGTAAGCGCTTGTAGCCTGCTTCACGATGCGCACTAACTGTCCCTTTTATCTTGCAGGTACAAGTTCGGAGCTTTAGAGAAGCTGAAGGGTGCTGGAATACCCACTGGATTCGGCGTGGGAAGGAGTAATGGCACGTGAGTAATAAAGTTGCCCAATGTCTTTAAACGCACCTTCTTTTGTCTTTCAGATGCGGGATGCAGCGCCGAAGGCCTCCGGAGCGTGCGAAGAGCTGGTAAGCTTTTGTCTTTCAGATGCCGGAATGCAGTGCGAAGACCTCCGGAGCATGCGAAGAGTAGGTAAGCCTTTGGGCCTCATTCCGAGGCTGGCGCTATCCATGGAGTAAATAGCACCATGGTAAGCAACCATGGAGCTATTTACTCCATGGAAATCCGGCATGGTGAATGGAGTAATTACCGGTCCATTCCAAGGTTGGAGGGACCGGTAATTCCCCATTCACCATACCGGTTCCCCATCCCCATTCCTGCCCCCATAGGGCTCAATGGGAATGGGGAAGGAGTAAATTACGGCACCGTAAATTACGGTGCCGTAATTTACTCCAAGGTCCCTTTGCGGGTTGGATTTTTAACGCCTGCTAAAAGCAGGCGTTAAATGCCAACCCGCAAAAGAAAACTCGGAATATGGTGGTAAGTGTTAACGGTCACCGTTGCCATTAACGGTGACCGTTAACCCTTACCGCCAGCCTCGGAATGAGGCCCTTTGTCTTTCAGATGCCGGAATGCAGCGCGAGGCGTTGGTGACAGCCGATGGACCAGGTAAGAGATGCGCTGCCACTGAAGACCGTAGTGCTAACCTGTTCTTTCTTTGTCTTTACAGGTGCTGCTGAAGACTGGATTCCAGGATGGTAAGCCTTTGTTCCCTTAGGCCCAGGATCAGAAGCAGAAGACACGATGAGCGTTCTGCTGCAGAGAATGCAGAATAACGCAAAGCAAGATTCATCCATCGGGTGTGGTTTAAATAGCCTCCTGTAGTGCTTAGGTGTCTCCTTCCACAGCCTCGCCTAGGTGAGAAAAGAGTTCCTGCTTTCCAGAAGAGTTCCAGTGTTCTGAACCTAGGGAGTGGCTCCTGCCCAACCCAACAGGAAAAGTAGTCCCAAACTGAAGAGGATCAGGGGCTCAACTGGCAGGTAAGTAAGCAGCATGGTCTGCTGCAGGTAAGTCCACCCAAGCATTATGAGCCCGGCGCCTCCAGCGCTGGGACTGGGCATCTTTATGAGCCTGGTGCCACTGGCGCCAGGACAGGGTCCAAAAGGTCCCAATTGGGACTGGCTGGCACTCGGAACCGGGGTTATGGGTCTGCTTCCAAGGGAGTCGGGCAAGTCCTGATCTTTTGGAAGCAGAGATCATGACATTCACATACCGCTGGTTATCTTTAGTCCTTTGTAGTCTCGCATATAGCCATGAATATTGACAAACCAACAGTAACAATGCTTTCTTGTGCCCCCAGCACCTCACCAAGTGTCGTCTCCCTCATCTGTGCCAGCTCCCCCCACTCCTCAGATGGCCTCATCACCTCCCCTGCCCTCTCCCTCTCCCACCACAACACACGCTGTGTGCTTTCAGATGTTGATGCTTTGTGACTTTAGCTGAGGCTACGGAAAGCTTTGTGCTCTAAACTTAGTCTATAGACGCCCTCCAAATCCCAAATTTCACTCAGTGCCATCTAGCCGTACCTCTACCCTGATGGCATTTGTATGTTTTTTGATCTGAAAATTGTTTGTTACTGTGTTTCATTTTCCCATAACCTCGGCTATAGCTGCGAACATCTCTTGCATCGAAAGAAACAAGATGGCGGTCGTTTCATTTCTGAAAACCATGATCCTGCAATGCACCATGGGAGACGTCTCTATTTTGGGGGGGCACCCCATTCACCATCAAATATTTAAATAACACTGCACAGAATAACCTCAAACCAGGCAAAGCCCTCTTTTGAGAGCTTTGTGCCCCAGTTGTTTCAGACCTGGTCCAAATCCGTTCAGTGGTTTGAGCTGTGTGCTTTGGAAAAAACTCACCTTTTTTGTCTATGGGAAAATGAATGGGAAGAAGGCCGCACTTTTTGAAAAAAGTTTAATTTTTTCATTTTTAATAACTTTCTTATTTTTTAACAAATCTTAACGAAACGTTGCAGTCTCGGGAGGGCCCGCAGACTTTTAATCACTCAGAATTTCAGTCAAATCCATTACAAATCCGTTGCTCAAAGTTATTAACAATAGAATTTTGAGCGGTTCCTATGTTTCTCTGACTCACTTTAAATATAGGGCGGTGACCAACCCCCTATAATATATAGCTATGTATGTCTTTGGACATATCCTTGCAGCATCACAATACGACGAGAAGTGACATAAAAGTGATATTCAAGAATCCACCATCACCACACCACTAATGACAGTCACAAACAACTTTTTTTTTATAAAACAACATAATAAAAAATACATTTTGTTTCCTAAATCTAATCCTTCAAGAGGAATCCAAATAAATGTCCCTTAATCTAAGCTACTGCCTCAAATGTCCAGGCATAAAGCACTGCCATCATATGCCTGGATGCCCATTCAAATAATATTGTATTGCCAGGCTGCGGGCATTCTCATACACCCACTTGTAACTACAATAAGCCGTTTCGGCCTTACATGCCTAGACAGAGGTGAACATGCCTATGTACCGACTCTCATGCCATTTTACGTGCTGGCTTTATTAGCTACTGATATTGTATATGATATGCAGACTTCGTATACCCTGGTTCAGCCTTTGCAATCCTCCCCGAGGCAGCCGCAAGGAGGCACCACGAAGGCAGCGGCCTCCATGGTGGCAGTGATTATTGCTTCCAGGATGTCCCTTGCCTGAACTGGAGCTAGGAGAGTGCTATGAACTGTTCACATCTTCATACATAGTTCCCACTCGTGCTCTTTGCTCTCTTGCATCCCAGAGAGGGCTTCATGAAGGACAGTGCCAGTAGAGATCCCCATGGATATTCCTAAAGGTGTGATGGGGTGCCATCACCGAAGCACCTTAGCCTTTAGCCAACACGGACGAAAGCAACCTCACTGTGGAAACATCAGACGTACTGGAAGCACATTGTACTGTTTCCAGGCAACAGGTTCTGATTGGGATACTTCAAATGCATTACATACCTCCAAGAAATATAACTCTATAGGAATATCGAAAACATATGTGAATTACATTTTTCTTTGTTTGTTTCGGCGACTTATATTGCTTGAAGGCCTATCCTTCCAGCTTATAAAGCTCTATTATTACCCACTAGCAGTACTGAATGTATTGACCTGGAGTAGAGGGGGTGTGGGGAGCTATGTCAGCCTGACCATGGCATGAAACCTGTGCTGCAGCACATTGTCCTATTCCAAAGTGTGTTGGGGGTGGTAGTGGGGGCAATAGTGCACTTCAGCTCTCCTACTGGCTTTAAAAATATGTGACCAGGAAAACACTTAACACAAAGGAGGATTTGTGGTTTGAGAAATAGTCAAATCAAAATGGCATGTGCTTCACCAAAGCACGCAGAGCACACAAATGCAATATCATCCTACCTCTTTCCCACCGTGCGAAGCAGGTTTAGCAAATGTTCTCAGTTCACGTTCTACTTTTTGAAATAAAGTAAAAACAAATATGAATTAATTTATGCGCAATATCCTCAGGGTTCTGTTAAGTGGAAACAAAACAGTACTATGATCTACAGCAACATTGCCATGGTGATTTGGTTCATGATAATAGATTTTCTCTCAGACAATCCTAAAACTGCATCATTTTCTGGTCCAGTTGCTTTCATCTCCTCTTGCACCATCCAACTGAATCACCAACTGCTTGATACATCCTCGATTGAGACACATGGGCTACCAGATTATTTATTTATTTATTTATTCATTTATTTATGTATTACGCACTGAAAAGACCGCAGGCATCAGGGCCTGACACAGACACAAAAGGATGAGCAGAAGAAGTACAAAATGGTGTCCGAAGAGACTTGGACAATCCCATCCCTTGCACACCTTTGTGCTGATTAACAGCCAATATGATGTATAAAAAACATCAATATATGTATATTGGTAACAATTGTACATAGAGACTTTTATGTTCAATTCTTCTTTTATGTTTCAAAATATGAAGCACAACGCGTTTCAGGATAAACAATTCCCTTCATCCGGTGCCTTTTAATAGATCGACGTTGGAGGAAATAGTAAAGGATTAATAACTTACTAGCTCCTATAAGGAAACGGCAATGTCTGAGTAGCCGAGGAAGTCGCAATCAGGATGCCGTAATCGGGACGCGATTGAGGCAGTTGTTAGAGTGATTACTATGGAAACATGGAGGAGGACTAGAGAAAGGACTCACGAGAGACATATAAACAAAGAGAGAGGACTATTCAGTACACCAATATACACATATTGAAATTTGTTATACATCATGTTGGCTGTTATTCAGCACAAAGGTGTGCAAGGGACGGGAGTGTCTGTGTCTCTTCAGACAACATTTTGTACTTCTCTCTGTATATGGTCCTACTCCATGTCAGGGTAGCGTTACGTCCTCGGCACCCAAGTTCACCATTTAAGATCTCCTAACTTCTGTTAATTTTGTCAGCATAGGGTGTGCAACTATACGGAGTACACTTTTGAACAGAAGAAACGGGACAGGATCACTGATCAGTCGGGTGGGGCTTACTTAAATAACAAGGTTTTTAGGGATTTTCTGAAAGTCCACGGATTGTGATCTAAGGTCATAGTTGCAGGGAGTGAATTCCAGAATTTCACTGCTTTGACCTGGAATGATCTGCCTAAGCCCATCTCCCATTTGAACCTAGGACAAGCAATCTTTATTTTGTTAGAGGAATGTAGTACACTGGCCGGGCAATACAGTGGGACCAGCATCTTCAGGTAAGAGAGGTCTTCTCTATACACACATTTGTGAATAATAGTACCCACTTTGAAGTTAATGTGGTCATGGATGGGTAGCCAATGTAGCTCCCTTCTGTGAGTTGAAACGTGCTCCCGCCTGGTAAGGTTATTAACAGTGCGCACAGTGCTATTTTGCGCCACTTAACATTTACTTAGATTTTTGAATGAGGCTCCTATCAGTAAGGCGTTAGAGTAGTGTAGTCTTGTGAGAATCGTGGCCCGGGCAATGGTTGCAGTGTTTTCTCTGGAAATAAATGGGCGTATGTTTTTTAGAAGAAGGAGGGAGTGGTTACAATGTTATGTGAAGAGGTTGACATGAGCATCAGAATTAAGGGAGGTTTTCACCTTGCTAAGGACAGGGATGCTACTTACACCAATTTGAAAGCTGGAATAGGCTGGGCTTAAATTGGCCCGTGCGGCCTTTGAGCAACAAATCAGTAATTCAGTCTTGTTACAATTTAGGCAGAGCCAGTTGGATGACATCCAGTCATCCATATGGTGATAGGTTGTATGCAGGACTATGGAGTCAGCCAAGTACTCTCCCGTAACCTCTGGGACCAGCTGGGTATCATCTGCGTAGTTGGTAAAAAATGCCCAAGGTTGTTTATATGGGTACAAAGAGGCTAAATCTACAGATTTAACAGAATAGGCAACAGGCTAGCTCCCTGCGGTACTTCCCACCAGGTAGATTTGGTGGATAAGGTTGTCTTGCCCCACTGAATGCGAGAATCGTGGACTGATAAGAAGGAGAGAAACCAATCGACTGTGATTTCCTAGCATTGCCCATGGTGATGTAGAGTCTGTTTCAAGGTGTCATGGTAGGGGCAGTCTCTCTGCTGTAGTGTGGCCTAAAACCAGGTTGACTGAGGTGTAGAATGCTATTGGCTTCAATAAAGATTTGAAACTGCTTATAGGCAGCCTTGTCCAAGACCATGAGCAAGAAATTGCAATTAGTGATAAGTCTAAGGTTATTGTGGTCCTTTGGATCAAGGTTGGGCTTTTTTGTTATCAGTGTGACACTGACAGTTTTTATGGGTTTAGGCACTTTTCCTTCATGGAAGGATATATTAACAAACCTTGTGAGAAAAGGGGCGAAGAGCACCGCATGTTCCAAGATGATTTTGGGCACAATAGTGTTTTCTGAGCAGGCTGTAGGCTTCATGTAAGAAAGAATGTCTTCCATTTCGTGGATGTTAATTTTAGAGAAGTAAAATAGAAGGTGTTTAGGCATCTCAAGCTCTATATGTGGGGGACATTGAGAAGAGATGTTTCTGGCCTGCATCTTTACTTCTATCTTCCCTCTTGCTTTGAAGATTTTATCCTCAAAGGCTGCCTGTGCTGTGATGGTATCAAGATTGGTAGGTAGGAATGGTATTTGGAGGGCATTGTTTTTCTCAAGAAGTCTGAGTGTTTCAAAGACTGTCTTAGTACTGTTGGCCCCATTGGATATTTCATGATTGTAAAATAGTTTTTTGCAATTAATCATTTTATTTTTGTAAATTTTATTCACCTGTTTCCAGGCTTTTTTTATTGTCTGTGGTTTGATGTTTTAACCATATGGATTCTCATTTTCGTTTTTGCTTTTTTAATGTGGTCAGGTCTTGGTCAAACCATTTTTGGTGGCTGGGGATGTCTTGACAAATAGGGTTTTAAGTGGTGATCTTTATCCAGAAGGGTAGTCAACCTTTTGTGATATAAAAGAGCAAGATGTTTGGCTGAACCAGTGTCCAATGTATCTGACATAATGAGGTTACAACAAGCCGTTAAATTCTTGGAGTCTATCTTTTCAAGATTCCTACTGGTAACTAACTTGGCTGTGTTAGGCCTTTCAGAGGGCCTGTCTGGTAGCTGGACATGGAAATCGATCGAATAGTGGTCTGACCAGACACAAGGCAGTGTCTGGTTGACCTGTGCTACAAGATTCCTAGTAGCCACCCAATGAAGGATGTGGTTTTTGTCTGTGGTTGGAACATCATTAATGACTTGGAATTCTAAGTCGTTCATGGATCTTTCAAGCTTGATGTCCTCTTTGTCTGTTTCATACCCCTTTCAGTGATTCATATAGCCTAGACAGATAGTGGGCCAATTGGGACCTTACAGGGAGTGCAGAATTTGTATTAATTACTCATTAAACGCTGGCTTTGCTGAAGGAGGCCTGTAGATCAGGACAATATTCAAGCAACTATTAGGAGAGGGAGACATCATAGAAAGTAGTATTTCACTATCCTTACAGGAGGCTGGGGAGGAGAATAGTCCTAAGTGGGTTCTGGCAATGATGGCTACCTCAACCCCTCTTCCCAACTCTCTATTTTTACAAAGGATGGAGTACCCCGCTGGAACCACTAGACTGATGGCTGGGCCGCTGGCCTCCCTAAACCAAGTTTCAGTGAGATCTCTGCCAACAATCATGTTGTGAATGTTACTGGCATGGTTGTTGAGCGTTCTTGTGTTAAGAAGCATCAGTTTTAAAGACAGATTCATAGCTGAAGAATTATTACCAATCAAACAGTCTGTGGTAATTACACCCTCCTCTGGTTGTCTACCCAAGTTAGTAGTAGCCAATTTGTTGAAATCTGAAGTAGGTAGCCCTTTGGATATGCTAGAACTACATCCAGGGCGTTGTGTGTCATGGGGCGTTTTGCTGCAGCAGTCTGGTAAGCGTCAGTATGTGAACTCGGTCCATATAACAAACATTCAGAATGTTTATTACAGAGCCTGCGCAACTGACATTTCGTAAATAAAAAAAAAAGATAACAAGATTAGGAAGATTAAATGCACAACTCTTCCACTACCTACCGGCATGTGTACACCACTTCAGTTTGCCATTCAAGAATACAGAAACCGCAATGATGGTAAGGGGCCACCTTAATTTTCACACCTTTTACTCTGCATAGTTTTTTGCATTCATCCATTAAGCAATTAGCTAGAAAGTCCAGCAGTTTGACAAAGGAAACTGGAAGACCTAGGCAGGCAATATGGATATCAGACCCATTTACTTTGCTAAGTGCATTTTGTATAATTTTGGCTAGGTTCACATAGAGGTGACACACCAATTTAGCACCCCCCCGTTTATACAATCCCATCCCACAATTCAGGGCAAAGAACAGTCAGTAAAGTATTCAAAAATCGAAATGTATTTAAAAGATTTGGATCAATTTTAGACAACTGGGTCTCCAGCTTTGCCATGGAGTCCACTATAATATGGTATATGAGCAAAACTAACATCAAACCAAAATGAAATTTTTCTTGCCTATATTAATGTCACTATGATAAGTCGACATCAATCATAACAGTCTCCATATAAATATGCTATATTTTAATAGACAGTATACCTGTTGACATTTCAGCTTAGCATTGACCTCTTTTCTGAACATCAGTAAGGTCTCACTAAAATATTCTACACAATGTAAATATGGTCAAACATTTGATTTTCTCCAGCATCAAGACAAGTATGGCACCAGAGAAAAATCACATCAATAAACAAAATATAGATATGCACCAACTCCCCTGTGCAGGTGTGAGATACTGAATATATTAACCCTGTAGAGGCCACTTGACATATAGGCAAGGACCATCAACATATGTCAATGTGTTAGGCCATTTAAATGCAAAAAGTGGCTGATTTGCATTGCCTCATGTAAGTTTGCACTCACAAATAGAGTCCTTAAGAACCTTTATGTTCTATTCGAAAACCAGATCTATCCTATATTTGCTGAAAGTGTGGGTGCAGTTCTCTTATTCTAAGTGATCTGACCGTGGCTGATTTTGCCGCGGCCGGAAAGTTCACATGAGAAAGGTGCGAACTACCACAATTTTGAGCCTTTCTCATGCGAACACACTTACATACTACGGGGGCTGCAGAGGTGTCCCCCGCAAACCCCCGCTCACTATACATTAAAGTATAGTGAGTGGGGTGTTGCGGGGGACGCCCTTGCAGCCCCCGTTTATTATTATTTTTTTCGCTGATGTGCTGCGGGGGTGTCTCCCGCAACACCCCGCTCACTATACCACAGAGTATAGTGAGCGGGGTGTTGCGGGGATACCCTTGCAGCCCCCGCACTCTTTTTTTTTTACTTACCTGCAATGCTACCACCAAAGGTTCGAACTTTTGATGTTCTAAACTTTGGTGGTAGCATTTTTCGGTCGTATTGTATGGTCGGACCTTTTTTTTCGGTCCGATGGTACAATACCCAGTTCTATATATACATGTATATGTGATTTTCATTAAACAAGTATTTGATATTGCACCTATCGGTACGTGTGTGTATTTTAGTAGCTTTCCTTGCACATTCGTGGAGTCCCTCCTATCCATAAACAGGCATTTTTAAAAAGGCCTACATCCATGGCTTTCAGTCTTTTTATATTTTGGGGCTGGTAATGTACTGTTCTCCAGTAACACATATTTAGTTGAGAATTGTCTTCCATCCCATACTACAGCTGACTCTGCCTATGCATTGACCAACAGGAGTATGCAGATGATTTGCATTTCGCACAGTCCTTAATGAATATAATTAATTATTTTGTTTAATTCTGTTGCACAAATTTCCAGACTATACAATGGCTGAGACTGGCTGCTTCAAAGCATCATAGCCTCTCAGGCGATAGTACTAGCTTTGCACTATATCCCACTGATGCTGCACCAGTTTAGAGCACTATGTATATTTTCAAATGATATTTAACTTTACCAACGCAATCCCACTTTGAAAAGGCTGCCACATTTTTGTTCAGTTTTGAATTTCGTTTTTCATTGGAAAGCGGAATGGGCAAAAATAAATCATATCTCCCTTTGTATTTGATATAGAAAAGGAACACAGAACATTGAACTATTTTCAAGCTGCACCCCATTTGCATTCACCTGTCTCCTTGCCTTTCCAGATTTTCCCCTGATAAAAGCTGGCAAATTTCAGGGAATGGATAGGGGGTGTCTTTAGATGTACGTTTTAAGATGCAATTTTTGATTTTGGGAAAATCAGCTAGGAACCCAGTCAGGCACATGTCTTCCTGTCAGCAAACCCTCAGTTCTGGTGGCCTTTTTGCAACAGTCACCAAGTGCTGGGCTGGTCATCCCTCTAAGGGCTGCTCTGACTTCCTTATCTAAATTGACTAGTCTCCCCCTTTTATGTGGAATCAGTCCTTTTTCTCTCCAATCTCCAGTTTGTCCCCTTCTTAATCTTCATAAACCAAACTCCTATTCTATATTCCATCCTTCGCTCCTTCTCAACCTCTGTCCTATGTGCTTCCCATTATATTTCCTCTAACTCCACATCTTGCTGGTCAGGGGTGTGGCTTTGCAGTATGAAGCGTGGGAGGAAAGTCCTCCTTATTGAGAAAAACCTATTTAGTTTGTATGATCTAACATCTGACTCATCTTGATAAGACCTATATGTTTTGTTTCTGCAAGCAGAGGCAAACAGTTTGATATGCTACATGATAAAATTCAGATAATTTTTGACAATGTTACAAGTTTTAACTATTTTTAAGCCATTTCCAAAGGGATAACATATAATTCTGTCTCAAGATTCTGATAAAGCACACCTTTATCTACAACATATCAATAGCTAAAATCACTTGAAGCGTGCAGGATGATGCAAGACCTAATTTCATTTTTGTACTTTTAATACATATTATTAATGTGATTGAATTCAGTTCCCTTTGATGTGCACTTGAAGCAGTTCTCCACAAGAGGGCAGAGAGGACACCCCACAGAATTGTTCCCTTTCTATGTCATAACTTATTCAAAGTAAAATGTCTTGGTTGTGCATACCTTTAATGACTTTTTTCCTTAAATAATGCAAGGTACCTGGAAGATGTAGTGCATCTAAATGTCAGTGACCTCCTCTGCTGACCTCTTCATAGGCTAATGCATATTTGATATTGATGGATGATGAAATGGTAAAAGATTCTCTTTGTATTTGAAACAATGTGTTAAATAATGGTGCCCAAAGTAGATTTATATAGTTTATCTGCTTTGAAGCCTGTTGTGTATGCTACGAAATAGAATTTCAAATGAATGTTAAAAGCTATCTGGCCTGACCATAACCTGAAATTATTTTCTATCCAGTTCCAACTATACTGCTAGACTGGAGACCTTTGTTCTACTCGGTATACCTGTATGTGGAACACATTATATATTCTCACATTGACTGCAATGCAACCTTTGCTGTAATGACATATGGGCCTCATCATAGGTTGGGCATTAGCCCTTACATGCAGTGGTAATGCTATTACCACTGCATTTAAGGGTTGGCTCAATCATGAGTCGGGCAGTAAGTGGGAGTTTTACCTCCAGCTTTTTGCTGGAGGTAAAAATGTCCCCTTACTGCCTGTTTTTGGCCGCTTTTGGCACTATTACCACTGGCACAATTACCGCCGGTGGTAATAACGCCCATTGAGTCCAATGGACCAAATGAAGAATGGGAACATACCGATGTACCGCTACTCATGATCCAGAACTAATAGCGCCAGACCGAGTAGCGGCAATGCTATTTGTGCCCGTGGTATCCCAGCCCTGCAAGACTCCTGATGAGGACCTATCTATACATAAGCTGTTCACGTTCTAAGGACACATCAAGAAATCCAGTCATAAACTTTTGATTAAATGGGGTGCGGTATTCCCTGCTAAATAACTACTTTCCTTCTAGCCTTTAAACCTTACAGTTTTCTCTGTTCAAAGCTGCATCCCCAATGAATAATGCCCTGTGCTTGATATTTTGGGTTCAGGACTTCAAACATGGCTGAAAGAAAACATGTCACTGTACAATGATATGCTTTATCAAGAAAGAACACCTGTTAATTCCCTGCTCCCTTTATATTTGAGAAAAAAGAATCTACTGAATACTTGTTAGTATTTGAGGTTTGTATCTGAAAAAGTTAAAAACAAAACACTTTTCAATAACATGTTGCTCCACTTGTTATGAAAGTAATTAACAACAATGATATTATGAGTTCTGGTTTTAAAAATAAATTACTTCCACAATCACTTTCCACATTTTGTTGTGCTCCTCAATTTGACATCTGTTACCTTATAATATGATCACATTCAAGAGGCAGAAATCCCTTATAAGTGCCACATTTGGGGCATTCTATTTCTCTAACTCTTGCCAGGAGGGCCTTTCTCTTTTTATTCACTTTAGACCTCATCCTTATTTTAAAATGTCCGACACTGCATTTGCACTCAAACCATGCTATTTGCCTAAAATGTGTTGAGTTGCTCGCCTTCAGTTCCCAGGATAGGCCTTATCATCTTTTTTAGGAGCATACAACAAGTACCCATCGCTTCAAACACAGCAGAAAATGTATCAAAAGCCCTAAGCGTATGAAATAAATATAATACATTGGCTGAAATGAACCCCAACACATCACCCAGTGCTATTTTGAAAGGCAGCCTTTCTTGTGAGTCTTTCAATTTGCAAATGCTCAGAGTCCTACGCCCAATTTTGCTTTTCTATCATCAGAGAGCATTGTAATATCAAAGACACTTTAAAAATTCCAATTATGAGGCCGATTCATGGAATTAATGTGCACCGAAATTTTCGGGGCAAGCGTGCGAAAGCGTGCGAATCGCAGTGCAAGTGCGAAAATCGCAGTGAAACCCGCGCACAGCGATTCATGGAAGTCCGTGTGCGTGTAAACCCTGGATGTGCGCGAAAATTCTGCATGGCGCACGCTGGCGCACACGTCCCCAAACAGCGTCCGGTAAGCGCACAGCGAAAGCGCACATAGCGCAGTGCACCCAACAAAAGTAGGCAGAACAGGGGGCATAACACGCGGAATGGGGAACAACGCATGAAAATGTGGGCATCACAGGGGAAGTACAGGAGGCAAATACGCGGAACGCCCACATGCGCGTCTACAACACGTATTCATGGAATCGAACGGGGCTAATGCGTGCACCAAAAAAGACGCACTAATTCGGAAACACGTACGCCAGCAGGAAGCAGGCCTACCTGGACCCGCGCAGCATAAAAGTGCGCGCAAACAACAAACAAGCTCAGACGCCAAGATGAATATACCGTTCCTAGCAGCAGTGATCGTGGGATACCGCAGGAGGAGGAGGAGGATAGTCAGGCCCAGAATTTTTACACCCAGAACCAGCCTTTTTGGGATGACTGATGACCAGGTGAATGGGAGGTACAGGTTTCCACCTCACATAATACTCAACCTGGTGAGTGAGTGGGAGGATGACCTCACATCACCCACCCTGTGCTCCCAAGCACTCAGCCCCCTGGAGAAGGTCCTCAATGTACTGCACTTCTTGGCCACTGGATCATTTCAGCGGACAAGTGCTATAGTGCGGGGGGGTGTCACAGGCCACGCAGTCTGGCTGCCTACACCAGGTGTTGGGCATCATGACTGCATGCCCATCAGTCCGCAGGCCCATGCACCTGCCCAGAACACCTGCAGAAAGGCAGGCTACCGTCCAGGATTTCTATGGGGTGGCACAATTCCCCAAAGTGCTAGGTGCCATTGATTGCACCCATGTGGCTCTATGTCCCCCAAGGGCATCTGAGCACATCTATAGAAACCGCAAGCACTGGCATTCCATCAACGTGCAGGTAGTATGTGATGCCAAGGGAATCATCACCTCAGTATATGCCAACTATCCAGGGTCCACCCACGACAGTTTCATTTGCAGAATGTCAACCCTAAAACGGGACCTAGAAGCTGGGCGGCATGGCAATACATGGCTGCTTGGTGAGTATAAATGCCACTGCACATGCATGCATGTCAGATACTGAGTAATGTCAAAACCCCACTAATGATACCCATCACCACCTCCCCAGGGGACATTGCCTACCCTCTGAGCACCCACATGATGACACCAATTCGGAACTCCACCACGCCACCTGAGGTAAGATACAACGGCCTTGTGAAGACATGAGGAAGGAACCTGCAGATTAGGAGGAAGACATGGATGCACAAGCACATATCAATACACCATGCAGTGTACAATACAACAACAATACCACTAGGGATGTCCACACAGTATTGACTACAGACTGCCCACACAGCTCATGGGAGCCCAACGTCACTGTGTAATTCACTGTCACTTGGTCACACCCTTTGCAAGCCCATGGAAACGGGAAGCAGGAGGGGTGTGTGTCTCACAAACCCAAGCATTGAACCCAAACTCAGGACAAGCCTGCATGTGCCCAGCCGGAATACAGTGGATGCCCACGGGAGCCACACAAGGCAACACACTGTAAAAATAAAAAAAATAAAAAATAAAAATGGCCATGTGTGGGACAGGGGGTGTGGGGGAGGCCACCCAGGAGGTTCGAGGACAGGATGCACACCAACACCCACCTGCGTGGATGTTGCGGAAAAAAATACCTCCTTGGGCTCATGGCCTGCACGGCTATGCCATTGTGGAAGAACTGCTGTCGCTCTGCTCATCTTCTGCTGCTGCATCAGGAGGCAGTGGCACTATGGGAGGCAGCCCACGCAAAGCCCTGGTATGGTCCTCCATGGCAGCAAGCATGCGGGTCTGGAAGGTCTGATTCTGGAGGATTAAAGTGCAGAGATTCCCATGCAGCACATCACGGGTTGCCTGCATTTCTACACGCATGGCCTCGCGTGATGCCCGGATCTCCTCACGTGTTGCATGCAGCTCAGCTGAGAGCAAACGTGTGAGCTACTCCAGCTGCTGTTCTGCCCTAACATTTCGGGAAGCCTCAAGTTCAAGCAGACTCTGCCTGAGGTTATGGAGTTCTACCCTCAGGGCTTGCCTGTGGCCCTGGGACTCTATTGATATGGATTCACTCAGAGTCTCCAGTGCCGCCCGTCTGTCCCTGTTGGACGCCAACATGTCTTCCCTGTGTGATTGGCAAATGGAGTCTGTTGCCTGCTGTTGTTGCTCCATCTGCCTTTAGGGGGTATAATGGAAGTGGCCACCCTCTCCATTGCCTGAGCCATCATTTCTACTGATGCTGCCTGTTGGGTTGCCATACCGTACATGGAGTTTTCCCATACAGTATTGCCTAGTGGCGCACGTCCACCGCGTCGATGGGCACCACACCTGTTTGGGGCAAAGCGATCTGAACCTTGCTGTGCTGGCACTGCCTGAGGCTGCAGGACTGCATTCCCCCTCTGATCTGCTGGCCCAGGAACAGGATCAGATGCTGTGAAGTGTGACCCTGCATCCGTAACCGCCAAAGGTGGACCTACCAACACTGACATCCCCATAGAGGGTTCTACCCCTGGTCCAGGTGGGTTGGACAGAACAGAATCCCTGCCAGAAACACTTACCTGCGACTGGACATAAGTCTCATCATCCGACTCAGCACCTGAATAGAGGTCTGGGGAGGTGCACCCAGAGGCACCCCTGGACAGTATGGTCTGCAGTAACATTGGGTTTTCACCCACCACCACACCACGTCCCCCACTGGTGCCCGGTCGTGCCTGAGATTCCTCCTGGGTCTGCACCATCTCCTCAACCTCAACAGCAACACGTGCGTCATCACCTGCAAAAACATGAAAGACAACAAATAGAAACAGGCATGAGCACCATAGCACACACATAGGCCGTGACAAGCCAGAGAATCAGTACATGAATTCCATATGTCCCACATGACGTTAACCCCGCCATGCATGCACTGTCAAAGAGTTGGAAGTGGAGTCAAAAAGGCAGACACTGGGGAGAGCAAGATGGATATGCAGCACATTTGCAGCATGTTGGGTAGCACTGGCATCACACATCAGGCTGTGCGTGGCATGTCCAATACACATACATGACACATGCCACCACACAGATGTCAAGTAGCATAGCCACGGTAAATTACAAAACTACAGCAATATGTCAGTGAATGAGTACTGTCACACATCCATGTCACATCGACATGATGCGAAGATTTATGCAGAATAGTGTTGCAAAATATGCATGTGCCACACACTGAAACACATCCAGTGTCCAATAACACAGTCATTGTGGGCTGATCAATGGTTGGTCACTTTAACATTACAGGAAACATCTGTCATCTTCCACATGCAAACAGGCCCTAATAAAACATTTCTGCAGCCCAATACTCCATCGGCCTGAATGGTGTAATCATTAACATAACCAGGTAAAAAATAGTGGCCCAGTGTGGGCTGTAAACAATGACCGAAGCATATCACATATGTTGCAATAGGGCAGAATAATATGTAGCAAAAATGGGAGAGTGGAAACAATCAGCCTGAATGAACACTTACGAAATCTGAACAATGTAGTTGCAAGATGACAGTTCAAGGTAAAGTGCACTAATGTGGGCCTAATTGGCAACTGTGGGCAGAAGGGATACAGTCATACCCAAATCCAAGGCATGTGAATGTATGGGAGGAAGCAAATGGGTGACCCATAACACTCAGGAGTACACACCCTCACCTGGCACTCAATCAGAACCCGTCACCCAAACAACATACACATGGATTACACACACACGCATGGGCACTCACCGGACAATGCATCATAATCAGGTAGATCTCCCACACCTTGGATCTCTTCCTCTGTGACGAAGGTCCCAGCAACAGACTCATGTTCAGTGAGTTTGTTGTCCTCTTGTGGAGACCCACCACCAGTCACCAGAATAGCGTCATGATTTGAGGCCAGCTTGTTCTTTGCTCTGCGTTTCAGGTCATTCCACCGCTTGTAGCAATCATCAGCTATGCGCCTCACAAATCCAAGGGCACTTATGCGGTCCGCGATGGTCTGCCAGTGTGCCCTACGTTGACCAGGTGTGGTCTTGCACCCTGCAGTCACCAACATTTTGCGGCTATGTGCCGACACATAGGTCACAAGTGCATCAAGTTCGGGGTCATTAAAGCTAGGATTCCTTAACGTGCTGGACTGTGTAGCCGTGTCTGGGGTCTCAGCCTGTAGTGCCAGAGCACCCTTCTTCCTCGTCTTCAAAGGTGGAGCTGATTCTGAGTGGCTTGTGCCGCTCTGGTCAGTAGGGGCAGAAGCGCAGGTGGACTGGGTACTGGGAGTGTGCGAAGGCACAATGACCATAGGTCTTGGTGCAGGCATTGGCTGAAGTGTAATGTTGGCAGGGGCAACGTCAGTTTGATGGACCAGGACCGACACTGTCCCGGCTGGGAGACTCAGAGCTGGGGTGGATAGAGCTGCAGCTGCCCCTGCAGCCTCCCCAACCTGCCTACTTGGGGCAGCAGATGACATCGCTGCCCCAGATCCACGTGGCCTGGTGACACCAACTTGCACCAACACACATGGCTTCGACTTGCTGACCTGGAAGTCAGCCTGGGAGTCATCCTGTGCCGGCTCAGGTGCCACAATGGGCTGGTCCAACAAGGGCTGAGCTGGAATGGTGTCAGCCACGTTTCCCTCAACCAGGGGGGGCATGGGTGTCCCTGATTGGTCCTCCACACATGGGGGTCTAGAGGCACCCTGCAAATCCTGGCCACGTCCCCTACCGTGCCCACCACGCCCACCTTTTGGAGGTCGGCCACCTTTGCCTCCCTTACCGCTAGGTCGCCTCCCAACCATGGCACTGATGTTGTTGTGCTTATGGGAGTTGCAGTAAACAATTGTCCTGGGCAATTGGGGGTGAAAGGGGTAGGGTACTAGATGGAATTCGTACCCTAGTGCTCTAGCAAGGCTGTCTGTGACCCCTGGGGGAAGATGACGGTTCACGCAACGCACAGGCACCCCAAAAACAAAAAGTAACGTGCACGCAACCTCTCGTAGACCATGTGTGCGGAAAAATGAACCCGCACTACGCTGTGGCACCCAGAAACACAAAAACAAGCGTACGTGTGTTACACGCAGCCTACAATGACCTCTGAACGCGACACACGGGGCAAGCACAGTTTGTAAATGCATGCGCGACTCACCGTCTGCCTGGAAAAATAACGTGAAAAAAACACGCGTGTGCGCGTAGGCAACACCCCCGCCAAAAGAAGAACTCTACGCTGTCTGAGGAGACAGGACAAAAGAAGAAGTGAACGCTGTTTGAGGAAACAGGCCCAAAAAAAATAACGGGGGGGTGGGGGTGCTGGGGGACATGAGTGGGACATGAGTGGGGGCCTGCTGGCAGGTGCCCCTGACTGCTGGGGGATGGGGGTGCTGGGGGACATGTGTGGGACATGAGTGGGGCCTGCTGGCAGGTGCCCCTGACTGCTGGGGGTGCTGGGGGACATGAGTGGGGGCCTGCTGGCAGGTACCCCCTGACTGCTGGGGGGTGGGGGTGCTGGGGGACATGTGTGGGACATGAGTGGGGCCTGCTGACAGGTCCCCATGACTGCTGGGGGGTGGGGGTGCTGGGGGACATGAGTGGGGGCCTGCTGGCAAGTGCCCCTGACTGCTGGGGGTAGGGGTGCTGGGGACATGAGTGGGGGCCTGCTGGCCGGTGCCCCTGACTGCTGGGGGGTGGGGTGCTGGGGGACATGATTGGGACATGAGTGGGGACCTGCTGGCAGGTGCCCCTGACTGCTGGGGGGTGGGGGTGCTGGGGGACATGAGTGGGGGCCTGCTGGCAGGTGCCCCTGACTGCTGGGGGGGTGGGGGTGCTGGGGGACATGAGTGGGACATGAGTGGGGGCCTGCTGGCAGGTGCCCCTGACTGCTGGGGGGTGGGGGCGCTGTGGGACATGAGTGGGGGCCTGCTGGCAGGTGCCCCTGACTGCTGGGGGGTGGGGGTGCTGGGTACATGTGTGGGACATGAGTGGGGGCCTGCTGGCAGGTGCCCTGACTGCTGGGGGGTGGGGGTGCTGGGGGACATGAGTTGGTGATCAGTAGTGCAAGGTGACATGTGGCTTGGCTGGGGGGCATGCCCATGGTGGATGGGCTGGCTTCGGGACATGACCAGGGGTGCAGGGTAGTCCCCTGTGGTGTGGGTTGCCTGCAGGGGCTGTGGAGGGTGTAGAAGGAACACCTGGGAGGACCCACACTGCCAGTTCACATGTAAGACTCCCCGTGCACCCCCGAAAATCACGTACCCCGCTCTGACAGCAAAAACGTGTGTGATACTTCCCGCGCACCCCAGGAATACATGTACCCCACTTGCACAGGGCCTATCGCGTGTGAAACTTCCCACGCACCCAGGAATACACGTACCCCTCTCGCACAGGGCATTTCACATGTGATACTTCCTGCGCACCCCAGAAATACACGTACCCCACTCGCACAGGGCATATCGCGTGTGAAACTTCCTGCGCACCCCCGAAATACACATTCCCCTCTCCAATCGCGTGTGAAACTTCCCGCGCACCCCAGGAATACACGTACCCCTCTCGCACAGGGCATTTCCCGTGTGATACTTCCCGCGCACCCCAGAAATACACGTACCCCACTCGCACAGGGTATTTCACGTGTGAAACTTCCTGCGCACCCCCAAAATACACGTACCCCGCTTCAATCGCGTGTGAAACTTCCTGCGAACCCCAGGAATACACCCGCACAGGGCCTATCGCGTGTGAAACTTCCCGCGCACCCCCGAAATACATGCGCACAGGGCCTATCCTGTGTGAAACTTCCCGCGCACCCCTGAAATACACATTCCCCTCTCCAATCACGTGTGAAACTTCCAGCGCACCCCAGGAATACACGTACCCCACTTGCACAGGGCCTATCGCGTGTGAAACTTCCCGTGCACCCCAGGAATACACGTACCCCACTCGCACAGGGCATTTCGCGTGTGATACTTCCTGCGCACCCCAGGAATACACGTACCCCACTCGCACAGGGCATTTCGCGTGTGAAACTTCCCGCGCACCCCCGAAATACACGTTCCGCTCTCCAATCGCGTCTGAAACTTCCCGCGCACCCCAGTAATACACGCACACAGGGCCTATTGCGTGTGAAACTTCCCGCGCGCCCCCGAAATACACGTTCCCCTCTCCAAACGCGTGTGAAACTTCCAGCGCACCCCAGGAATACACGTACCCCACTCGCACAGGGCCTATCGCTTGTGAAACTTCCTGCGCACCCCAGGAATACACGTACCCCACTCGCACAGGGCATTTCGCGTGTGATACTTCCCGCGCACCCCAGGAATACACGTACCCCACTCGCACAGGGCCTATCGCGTGTGAAACTTCCCGCGCACCCCCGAAATACACGTTCCCCTCTACAATCGCGTGTGAAACTTCCTGCGCACCCCAGGAATACACGTACCCCACTCGCAGAGGGCATTTTGCGTGTGAAACTTCCTGCGAACCCCTGTTATACACGTACCCGTTCCAATCGCGTTTGACACTCCCCGTGCAGCGGGGTACGTGTATTCGGAGGGGTGCGTGGGGAGATTTACAGGCGTTTTCGTGGTTGGGGGCCTGTGCGCCATGTACAGGATTTGTGCGCTATGCATGGCGTAGGGGGAGGGGTTGGGCACCCCCTGACCATCTGGCCTGCTGCCTGCTCGAAAGGCAGTACAGACTCTCTGTCCTCTCTAAGATTAGAGCCTACAACCAAGCCCGCATCTCTGCGGCATCTAAGTGCTGGCCAATCCTGCAGCAGTCTTTACCACTCATTTTCCCTCCCAGGCCCTCTGCACAGCCTTGGCCTCTCATTTCACTACTAAAATGCAGGACATGCTGTCCACCCTCTCTTCCTCTACCTCCTCTTCCTCCTCCTCTACCACTCCTGAACCGTCTGAGGCCGTCTCTCTCTATTGCCAGATCTCCATCACTCCTTTCCTGGGCAAACTCTTGGAAAATCGTGCCATCTCCCAGCTTAAGTTACATACTGAATCTGTTGGTTGCCTCTCTGACCACCAGTCTGGCTTCAGAGCTGCCCGAAGCAAGGAAACGGCTCTCCTGAACACCCACGAAGACTTGCTCTTCAATCTAGACTCTAATCTCCCTTCTATCCTCATTCTCCTCGATCTATCCTCTGCTTTTGACACGGTCAACCATGCCATCCTGCTCAATCGTCTCTGTGACAAGCTTGGTATTACTGATCAGGGCCTGGCCTGGTTGACCTCCTTTCTCACCGACCAACCCTCTCAGTCCAACTGGGGTCTTTCCTCTCTTCTTGCTCTGTCTCTACTTGTGTTGTTGCCCAGGGTTCTAACCTCTCTCCCTGTCTCTTCAATGACTACCTGGCACCTCTTACCAACTGCATCGCTAGTCTCTGCTCCAATTTTCAATGTTATGTGGATGACACCCAGATCTCTTTCAGGCTCCCCTCAGCCATCTCTGCTTCTTCTCTCATACCAGACCGTTTGGTCACAATTCAGGAATGGTGTGCCGCCAATGGTCTCTACCTTAATGGGACACTCGCTCTCTCCTTTCCTCTCTCTCTCATGCCGCTCACTTTGGGCCCTCTTCCTGCTCCTTCCTGTGAAGATAAGAAACTTGGTGTCATCTTCGACTCCACTCTCTCCTTCTCTCCTTACATCTCTGACATCTCTAAGAAGTAAAACTATCAGCTGCACCTTCTCAGAGGTAATCTTCCTTTTCTCACTTTCCACCAGAAGCTCACTGTCTCCAGAGCTCTGGTCCTCTCTAGGCTGTACTATTGCAACAGCCTCTTTTTTAAATCTGCCTGCGTCTACTCTTCAACCATTACAACTTATCCAGAACAGGACTTGGCCTTGGTCTCGAACCCAGGGATCGTACCTTTCGAGCTCTGAAATCTCTTCACTGGCTCCCATTGGCTGCAAGGATCAACTTCAAGACCATCTGCATCATCCACAAGGCTTTCTGAGGCCTAGGATTGCTCCAAGCCCAACTTTCTCTTACAAAACAACTTCCCTCTCGAGCTCTCCATTCAACCATCTCCAACTCTCTGAGGGTCAGACGCTTCTCCAAACAGAGAGTAGGGGGCAGATCTATTTCCTTGGCTGGGGCCTCCTTCTGGAACAGCCTCTCACAAACTTGAGCAGAACCACCTCCAGTTCCGGAATCAACTCAAGACCTTCCTATTCACTTCTGCTTTCTCTCTTCCTCTCCCCTGATGATGCACCTGACTGCTCCACAAACTGGTAACCCTCTGAACTCAGGCACAGGCTCCTGCATGTCCTGTTGCCCTCGCACTGCCTTCGGGAACCCCAACACTTAGGGGTCTGTATCTGCAACTCTACAATCCCTTCTCTCTGCAGTTATAAACCACCCGCTGGCTGCACTTGTGAGTTAACTGCACTTCCCCTTCCCCTCTGCCCTGGCACTTCTCCCCTTCCCACTTCCCCACACTTGTGTGATCTGAATGATACAAGGCCTAGTAAGATCATTATTTTGTCCTCCCTTTGTTTCCCCCTCCTTGTCTTGTCACGGCTAGAAACACTTGTGTACAGGTGCGTTATACAAGCCACCTCATATCATATCATATCATTATCATATCATATCATATCATATCATATAGCAATGTGGTCAAACAAGGACTATTCTAGAATTAACCAAGCTTTAAATGTTTAAAATGGGGGTCTAATGGTAGGAGTCAGAAATGAGAGGGTGACACAAAATTGCAATGTTTTCAATATCAGACATCTTTATTAAACAAAAAATGGGTTGGATGAAAGCCTTTCTATCCCTATCCTAAAGAGGATTTCCCTACCTAGAAATTTAAAACTAAAGATCAGGATGTGTCTCATCGTAAAACATATATACTGTCCTTGAGTCCAAAACACACTACTCTGACCTTCACACTAAAATAAACACTAAAAGTGCAAGGAAATGTATCTGACTTGTGGTAGGCAAAAAGTGTTCACAACTAAGGCAAGTAGAGACATCCAACAGAAAAAGTATTTTCCAAGGTGGAGTCCTTGGATCCAGAGACTGATTTCCCTCCCCCTGGATTATTTAAGTATGATGGTAAAAATGCCTATTCTAAATACTAGTTTCGTAAGGATAGCAAAAGTGTCTCTTTCAAATGACCGTTCCTTAAGAATGGCAAAGTGTCTCTGTCAAATAATAGCTTTTTAAGAATGGTGAAAGTGTCTCTTTCAAATAACAGTTTCTTAAGGATGGAAAAAGTGTCTATTTCGAGCAATACTTCCTTATAGATGCTTAAAATGCCTCTTTCAAACAACAGTTCTTCTGGAATGATAAACATATCTCTGGTGTACTTCTTTACCATATACTCTACAAAAACAAATATGTTTCTTTATATATCTTTAATGGACCTCCTGGTATACTTCCCTGCCAGGAATCCTTGATCCACTGGTATATTCACCTACCAGGGATCTTTCCACTCGTTATACAACTTGACTGGACATCCTGGTACACTCGCCACCAAGGAAACACTTTTTGGGTCTTAGAAATCCCATGGTGTACTCTCCTGCCAGGTATCTTGCCTCCCAATGTTCACTGTTTGGTGTGTTCCATCCACCAGGACACCTTCTTGAATGCAATGTTTTTAAATTCAACATAGATGTGTTACTTCACTGCGCTTTCCACTTCATTAGCTTGTGATACTACTTGTTCCAATTTTCCTCACACTGACTTTTCATGTATGGGGATTTATTCAAGTTCTGTCCTTGTATTTCACTGGGTCGATATTTAAATATCTTGGCCTGTTCATATGACGGTCAGTATGAGCCGGGTTCCCAAATGCCTATGTGTATACTCTCTGGTGTATTGAAGTGTTCCGACCTGTGGCACGTTTCTGCTGTGAAGCTCCCACTCTGGGATGGCCTCACTTGTAGTGCAGACCTCCTTCCAACTCTCTGGGCAGCTCCACTTTCACCTGCAAGCATGACCGCTGCTCCTCTGCACCACTGAGCTCCCAGTAGTTCCACTGTTTCTGCCGGCTCTTTGGCTGTTCTCCCTTGGTGCCTGCAGTGTCCCTTCTGGCCTTGTGCCACTCAGGTATATAATGCTTGCGAGCTGCAGAGTGGATATGCCCGCTTCCCCCAGCACATTCCTACCCTGTACTACTGTCTGCTTCGGCTCTGCTTCTAACATCTCCAGCTTCGCAACCTTCTTCTTCTTCTTCTCACCTGTTTTGAAAGTGGACACCATTTTTAAATGTCCCGCTCACTCAGACCTCCCCAAAACAACTAGTCTGCATGTTTAACTTTGTGTTGCTCATGATCTGCATGAATTCATTCTTCCTCTTCCTCGTCTCAGTACCTGAGGCTTTCTGGGAGTTAAAGTTCATAGAGTTTCTGTGTCTTCCAATCTGATATTGTTCCGAACTTTTGTTCAGAGAATCATTTGAGAAACAAGATGTTAACAGAGTGAAATGTGTGTATGAGGTATGAATGATTTTGTGCCTAGAGTGATTTTTAAGAAGGGGGTTTTGGGGTTTGCAACATTAAGGGCTTGTATAGTGACAGCAACCCATCACCATTTTAGGAATGATGCTGTCTTCTTCTTTGTGAAGGGAAGAATACTGTGTCTCTCCTGGTGGGGTCACTACCATTCCCCGACAGCCGTCTCCTCCCACATGATCCCCCTACAGAATACCAACCCAAGGTCACTATTGGTTAGCGGCTGCTGTCTGCTGGCCACATGAGAGGAGATCTTTGTCAGGGAATTATTGATGACTCTGTAGCATTCATCACAGTACATTATTGGAGTATATATACTGTGATTGTCAAACTAGGAATATACAGGGATGATCAAACTGGGAATATACTAGGGGTGTAGAAAAAAACTGGAATGCTAACATTAATACTGTTGGTTTCTTTGTAACATTTATTATTTGACCCTTTTACGATGAACCTTTACCAAAATGTAACATGTGAAAAAAAGATTGGTATCTGTTGTTTTATAAACAGACACCATTCTTTGAGATTATCAAAACAAAATGCCAAGGGCTTTAATCCTAAACTCATATCGTGAAAGTCTTTTCATTTCTGCACAAATTGCTGCAATTCAATATTGAGCCTCCATTAACACTTTGCACACTGTCATGCTTGTCCCAAATCTAGTGTGGCCTTCACAATCATATTGACAGGAAAGAAACTGTGTTCTAAAGTGCACCCAGTACAATTCAGTTTTAAGCACTGAATATAAAGTCAACTTTGACTTGCTGTCATCCTTGGGCTCCATTCGAGGTAATTCCAGTAAAAGCAGCATTCCATACTCTAAACAATTATATAAATATAAATAATTATTTGTGCCACATAACACAAGGGATGTTCAATTTAACTCATAACATTTTACATTTGTTGTAGTATTCAATATATTGTTTAAGTCCCGCTTTTAATTTTTACTTGTCGATGACACTTTTACAAATATATTGGCCCTCATTACGAGCCTGGCGTTAAGGGATTACTGGTACCGGTAAGGGTACTGGTACCGGTAATCCCTTAACGCCTGATTACGAGGTCCCTTTGCGGGTCCCGACCTTAACGGCTGGTCTGTACCAGCCGTTAAGGTAAGGACCCGCAAAGGGACCTTGAAGGTGATTACGGTACCGCATTTTGCGGTACCGTAATTACCGCCTTCCCCATTCCCATTGAGCCCTATGCGGCATAAATGGGAATGGGGAAGGGCCAATGGTAAATGGGGAATAACCGCCCCGCCAACCTTGGAATGGGGCGGTAATTCCCCATTTTACCATGGCGGATCCGGTAAATTACCGGCGTTAAACAGCGCCATTGGTTAACGCCAGGGTCTTAATGAGGGCCATTGTCAGGAGTGATATTTATATGCAAAGCTCTCCCCTAGAGATATATGATGCAAACTACAAACTACTCTTACTCCCACTCTATGGGAAGCGCCACCGTTCACCCCAGAAGATGTGTGTAAGGAAACAACGATCTGTGTAAGCGAACAGGTGGTGTCTGACGTCGATTTATGTACCCATACCTCAATTTTAAGGGAGGTCACATCACATACAGGTGCCTGTGCGGGTGTTATGGATGTCTCTCAGTCAACTTCAAACAAAGCCTCGACCCCTCCTGCCAATGCACATAAGGCGGAATTACATACATCCTCGGGTTCCGATGCACAAGGCCACACTACCCCTTCAGGGCCCCTGCTGTCCTTTTCCCTCCTGAACACTCGCTCTGTTTTGAAACATGGGGTGAAAATTTCAGACCAACTGTCAGAGTTTGCCCGTGATGTGTTGGGAATCACTAAAATCTGGCTCAATGGGTCTATACCCATTGATGCCACATTATCTCTTCCACCTGACTATCTCATTATTTGCGCAGACCGTGCTGGCCAAAAGGGTGGAAGAGTGGCCCTCATGTATAAAAAGCAGCTTGACTACCATCTGGTTACTCATCCTGCAAAACCATGTTCGTGAAAATTAAACTCAATGCTAATGTTTTCCTGAGTGTCTTTGTCATATACATAAAGACCACCAAGGGATATGCCTCAGTCCGAGGAACAATTTATCAAACTTCTTAATCATATTACCAAGATCTGAACCTCTGTACTGAAGACCCACTCAATAGGTAAGCTTCTTCCTTAATTAAGGCCTTGCAAATCATTGGATATTCACAATAGGTCAAAGGCCCCACGCACATCGGGGGACACACATTGGATTGGGTTGTAACACACTTCATGTACCTCCCACATGTTGAAGTCATCCCATGCCTGTGGTCCGGCACTATTTAGGGAACGTACATGCTCAGTTACCAGCGCCACCCCCAGAATGGATTCTTTGCCCGGAATCTAAAAGAAAACTATTAACTTGAACTTTATAAATGTTACACCTGCTAAACTACCTGCATTGCTTATGAACAGGCTACAGCCCATCAATAGTCTCACCAATTCATCTAACAAGGTGCACATTTCGGGGCCACTGTTAGCTCTGTTATAGAAACTCTTGCTCCTGTGAAAGTTAAAAAGAATAAACCGAGACCCATAAAAACACCTGGTACAATGATAACATCATCTTACTTAGACATACCAAAATATTTCTTGAAAGGGAGTGGCTTCAGAACCCCTGTCGCCAATCTCTCAGCCTCTATAAAGAGGCAGTGAAAGAATTTAAAACAACCATTACAGAAGCTAAATCAGCCTACCTTAACACCAGAATTGCAAATGCTCACTCAAGCTCAAGCAAACCTTTTCAAATCCTCAATGAATTCGAGGACAAACCAGCCATTAATGATCATACTAAAGACTCAGCACCTTGTCAGGCCATTCACAATGAATTCTCTTCTAAAATTCTTGGCCATATACATACAGACCATCAGGGACCTACCTACTAGAGTCTATGGCTGGGCACATAGGCACTCCACCTCCCTCTCCCGATGACAGCACCCCCTAGACTAATAACAGCATCTTCAACTTTACACACTGTTCCGAGTCCAAAATCTATAAGATTATCCTCGCTATGAATCCACCATCCTCTCTGGGGGACAAATGCCCTGCCAATATTCTCAAAGGTTCACTCAAGTCACTTGTCCCTTGGATAACCAGACTAATTAACCTCTCCTTTAGTGAAGGTATGGTTTCACTGTCCCTTAAAGAGGCCTGGATTACATCACTGCTTAAGAAAAGTAATCTGAACCCAGCATTGGCTAAAAACTACAGGCCCATTACAAACATGTCCCTTTCCCTCAAAATCATGAATAAAGTTGCTAACCTACAGTTTCAGGGATTTATTGAAAAACATGACATCCTCGGTGTACACCAGTCAGATTTCAGAGCTAGGCATGGCAAAGAAACCGCTATGCTGCATCTTAAATCCACCTTAGACAGCATAGTGGACAGGGCACAACCTGCCCTGCTGATGCTGTTAGATCTCTCTGCAGCCTTTGATCTGGTTGATCACTCCCTTTTGGTGACCAGACCAAGGGACCAGACACACTGCTCAGACCTGGCGGCTCAATGGATTACATCCTTTCTTGGGCCACGCACGGCTAGAGTGGCAGTCAGTAATTCAAATCCTACATCTACTGTCCAGACTTGTAGTGTCCCAAAGGGCTCATGTATCGCTCCCACGCTCTTCAATGTGTACACCAGGCCCCTTCTTAGTCTCCTGGACAACCTAGGTGTGCATTATACCAACTATGCCAATGACACCCAGGTCATGCTTGAGCTTACTAGTGATTATGTACAGGATTCAGGTGCCATCAACAAAGTGTATGATGCAGTTGAGACGTGGATGGCTGATAACTCACTAGCCCTCAATAGAGAGAAAACAGAGCTCTTGAGCGTGGTTTCAGGTCAGCAGCTGAAGAAACTTAATACAGCGTATGGCAGCATCAGTATTTCTGGCATCCACATCAGTGTAGCCAAGAGTGTGAAGAGACTTGGTGTATTTTTAGACGCCAAACTTACTATGAAATCCTATGTCTCGCACACCCGCTCTTCTTGTGGTTCAACAACAAAGCTTCCTAACCACACAGGCCCTTTCATCTCAGTCAGCAACTGTTCTCTACTAGCCACCGCCTTAGTGAACTTGAGGTTGGACTATTGTAACAGTCTGCTGGTTGGCACATTGCTAACCAATTTGCACTCTCTTCAGGTCTCACAAAATTGCGCACTTCACGCCATTCACGGTCTATCAAGATGGAACCATGTATCTGACACTAGAAGGGAACTGCACTGGTTTCCAATGAAACATTGGATCACCCACAAGATCCTGACACTGGACCTCCTCATGAGTTGGGCGGTAGCCCTTAAATGCGGCAGTAACACTATTACCTCTGTATTTTCGGCCCATTTTCGTTGCAATTAGCCCAGCGCTAATTGTGCTAGTGCTAATAGCACCATCCAAACGCCATTGGGTCCACCAGACCCAATGGGAATGGGGACTTACCACCCGCTGCAACTAGGAATCCAGTACAAATTGCACCGGACCGAGTTGCGGTAACGCAAATAGCATTGGGCGGTATCCCGGCGCTATTAGCACCAGGATACCACCAAACTTGTGCTGAGTCCCGCTGTCTTATAAATGTTGGACTAATAGGGCCCCAAAACACCTTAAAGATCGGACGAACGTGAACAAACCAGGACGTCATTTGTGTTCTCAGGACAACCTTAAAATGGCCCAACCAAGGTACAAGCTTGTCAGGCTTGACCCCTAGTCTGTCTTGTTCATGGCTCTCTGTTTTAAGTGTGCCCTGAGGCCCATGGGCATGTGGCGCCTTATACAAATTTAATAATTATTATTATTATTAGCATCTTTGGAAGTGTCTATATGTTTCTCCAGTGTTATTTAGTGACCTTTTAGTGGTGAACTCTGAAAAACAATGAGCTTCACTGTGAGCAATAGCTAAGTATTGCAACACTTGAGAACTTCATGTTGGCATGTTATGTGTCTCATCAGAATGTCACCCCACCTCTGTTGTCTCACTATCAGGTTGACCCGGAGGTAATATCCACCAATCAAAGACTTCTTCAATGTCATGTTCAATGTCATGAGCAGGATGGCCTTTCTCGCTTTCTATTGAAATATCAACACTTTATTCCGTATCTGTCTCGTGCCGTCCATTCTTGTCTTCCTCTTTAGCAGTGCGGCTAGATTCCCTTTTCTCTGACACACCATCCTCTTCTCCAATAATTCTTGGAAATGTTGCTTTGTCATGTATACCAATGGTCTTCTTCTCTGCACACGTTGCATGTCTTGACCACTTTGCAACGTCCAGATCAATAGCCCCCTTCTTTACAGTTTGCACATTTCACTGCCTGTGTATGCCATTGCCCACCAAACTGTCTACAAACTCGTCTCTATATTTATACACTTGGCTGGCCCATATAAAATAGCCAGCCTATATGAAACCCCCACGTAAAAGACAGAGCAAATGACCAATCCCAAACAGACTACTGTGTTCTATGACCAAGTGAACATGAGCTGGACATGAGTAATTCCAGATTCCTTTATGATCCGGCACTTTTGAAACATGGAACCTTTTCTCAAAATGCATAGATAGCAATACGGCAACATCATGCTGCTTCATCACTCGTGCATCTTAAATATTGCCACTTTCAGTCATGCCTATGCAAGGAGCTCTATGTGAAAGAAATGCAAATTCATATCAGTCTTGTTTCTGATTTGTTTGATAGGTCACCAATATGTCATCGTATTGCAAGAAACTGTTAAAGCTAACAGCCCACACTCTTCCATTAGGTAACATTATTAGGCTAAAATATATATATATATTCTATTTTAACTTTAATTGTCTGCTATACAATCCTGCCAATTCCAATTGTGACATGCTAACATGTTTTCTCCCTGACCAATGCAGGTTTAACTGAACAGCATGCACACAAGTGAAGCATTCCACCAATTTGGCGGAAGCCATGTTAGAAATTAAAGACATAGAGACGAAATAACCCTGATTGTATATTACCTTCACCTGATTACTAACATACTCTCAAAAGTATTATTTTATGTTCACAAAACATAAACTATCTAACAGGAAAGATAAGAAACGAAGGAAGGGATAAGTCAAGACTGTGGCACCCAGACTTGCTAGGCTGTCAGGCCTTGCTGGAGCCTCCGAGGACCGAACCAACCTGTCACTGGCACTCTGAACTGTATAGGACCCCCAGTGTTATTGCTGTAAATGAGATATTGGGGTGCTAAAAATGACCTAAAGACGTCTACCTTTAGCCAATTTATTTATAAGCAATACTTGCATCTGTTACTTGCTCTGAGGTGCTGTCAAAACGAGCGGTTGGCAAAGCCAACGGTTTTGGTTTTTATATGGATATCAGACAGGCATTTGCCAGATAAGCACAAAGAGCATTTTCTAGCTGGTTCTATCTTATGGCCAGATAATAACTTCATGCCAGTTGTAAGGCAACACCTTCAAAATCATTGAAGAAGTTTAGATTCTTGCAATGGGGAGGTGAGAGAAAATGTGAAAATGTCTTTTGGATTAGCCAGAATAAAAAAAAGGTTATTTCTTGCTTTTAAAACAGCCATTATTTTTGGGATACAGGAACGCCTTTATTTTTTCAGAAGTTTTCTTATGCCTCTGTATGTATCCCCATTATCACATAGTCAGACCACACTGTTATTATTATGTATACATTCCTTACTGACACATCTGTGCAGCTTTGATTTGCTTTACATAATAAGGTGGTCATAAAGTTATAACAGGCCCATGTATCAATCTTGGGAAGGTAAAAGGTGAAGTGAACTCCCACATGATTCAACCGTGCAGGTTGCACTGGTCACTGCAACCCCATCCGCCCCCTCTATTACTTCCTGCTCCCGCAACTTTAGTAAGTGATTAAAGCTGAGATCCCACTGAAAGGAAAGACTGGGTGGAGGGTCAGAAATATAGAAATGGCCCGACTTTCACCCAACATTCGACTGTCACATAATTTCATAATCAGTTTCATCAATACTTGCTTAGCATTGCTGATTATTTGCCTGTCCCCCCAGGTTATCAGTTACCCATCCACTGTTTGGAGATTGTTCATTACTCATGTGCCTCTCCCAGACTGCCCCTGCAGTGCTTTCTGTGATGCCCAGCATCTAGCAGTGATCTTCCACTGGGCCATGCCGCCTCCTGTGCGAAAGACATTCAACGCTATGATGCCTCGCTCAGCGGGAGGGATCTTACGTTGTGATGCATCTCCTTCACCACATGGCTCAGAGTCAGTAAGGCAGCCTTGTTTCTATACCCTCAGAAAGTTGCCTGCCCTCCTGGTTCCCCGGCATATCTTGCAGAATGGACAGCATAGGGTGTTGTATATTGCCTAGGACCCTTGCAGTGGCATTAGCAGGTTGCACAGGTCCCTCTGTCCCCCTTTCACCTGGTATGCCAGAGTCTTCCACACACAGTAACTCCAAATGGACACAAAAACGAATCCCCCCCAAAAGTGGCCTCTCTCCTATGCCCTAAAGTTATTACGGGGCCCTTGGATCACAAATGAACTCGCAACGTCTTCAAATAACTATGAGGGCTTATATGGCACTTGCTACCACAGTTATGCTGTTCCGGTAGCCTATGCACTCGCTTTTATGGGGATCCCAATGCAGTTAGAGTCTTAGGAGCGAGTTTGCTGTGGGAGTGCTCTTGTGTGGGGCAGTTTGTTTCGGGATCTCAATGCCTTTACTGTGGGGGTGCTCTATGTGGGTACCATTGCGTTGTTTACGATGTGCGGAAAACGTGCTAAATATGTCTCCAGTCCTCGGAGAAATAGAAAAGAACAAAACATATGTGTTTGCACTGCCTACTTTTACACATGAATCTACTATTGCATTGCCTGTAGAAATGGTGCACTACCACATCCTAGGTGGGCACAGTGCTGTGCAAGAAGGGCTCAATCATCTTGATTTCAGAGCTGCAACAGAAGCAGATTGTTCTTGACCTCCCAAGCAGCCCAGTCTCTAACGTTCAGGCAAAGCATGGGACCACATCGTGGTCTTCTGTAGCTCTGAAAAGCAAAACGAGGATACCACTGTCCTTTAGTTGTCTACGCGACTACCCTTTACTGAGCAGCAGTCAGTTGGATTTTGGTTTTGCCTCCTTTGACAACCCTGCCTTCTCTAGGTATAAAAGGTGGCAGATACTGCTGTGGGCTCTTTGTCCATCTGCACAATGTTGAAGTGGGCACCCTTGTCCCTCCATGTCCATCCTGAGGACATCTGTTTCTTAAACTTGTGAGGATTAGCTATGCATCAAAGGTAGTGGTGGAGCCTCCGGTAGTGTAGTAGACGAAACAAGGAAGGTTCAGAGGCACACCTATGCAATGTTTCAAATAATGGTTTTAGTTAGCCAGTTGTATGTAAAAGTCACTCCAGAAGGTGGCTGGTAGGTGATTCACAGTGAATTTAGATATATCTCACTGTCTGCTTTCTATGTGCATTTTGTGGGCGTCGCTGAAAAACTGACAGACAAGCAATAGTTAAACAACAAACCATTGTTGTCTTCTCTGTCTGCACCAATGGTGCAAGAGATAGACACATCAATCCCAAAGCATCAACTGGCTTCTTCAGTGTCATGGCATCCAACCTGGGAGCGTCAGGAAACTTGTTTTCACTCCTTGCAGGGCTCAGGCTCACAGGAGCCCCGCAAGCTGGTCGCCTGTATCAGTGCCACTGCCGTCCTTGCGCTAAATTACCCAGAACTGCTCCAGGGTGGCGAGATGTGCGTTATGTTAGGAAAGATTTCTCTTTAGGCAACTTTCCCTCCATATTCTATGGACCCCCAAACATTTTGATTTTGTCCTGTCCCGACTTTTTACAGGGAAGTGAAGCCTTCAGCTTCACTCAGTTGGACTTTTGCTAATTTTGTTGTGGTGCAACTGATCAGTCCTTCAAACTATCAGTACTGGGAAACTATGTTTCCCTTTCATCTTTTTACCTTTGGGTAGCATTTTAACAGTGCACACAGCAGCTTACAATGAAGTGCAGTGGGGATACTTTTGTATCACCCTGGTCTTTCAGACTTGGGATTTTTGGTTACTTTTATATGTGCCTAAAATGGTGGCAGCAGATACATTTTCACAATGTTTGCATTCTTTTTAGTGTGCGCATAAGCGTTTACCAGATATGGCTACTTAACGTGGTTAGTACCCTAAAATGGCCGTGTCCATTGGCCATGTTGTGTGGCCTTCTTCCTGCCTTCTCAGGTAAGGAAATCCCATATAAGTCATGCACTTGCCCAGGTTAGCTACTGCTTTCACTGGCTAGTGATGCCTTTGTGTCTGTGTGTGGCCCAGAAAGTGGGTGGCACTGTCTGGTCCCACTCAACATCAGTGGTACCAGAGAGTCTGGGTTTGCGGCATGGGTGAAACCCACAGTGGTCCCTGATTTGACCACTGCTGGCTGTTTGAACGTTACAGATACTTAGCATTGGTGGGCTTGACATTTTTCCAGTCCAGGATTTAGGCTATGAAGAGGACTTCTGTAGCCATTTCTTCAGATCAGCATTGGAGCCAAGTATCCTGTGTAGAAGAGTAGCCCACTGAATATCTGTGGGCTAATCCTGAAGAGGCCTGGAATCTCTTCCTGTTTCTTGCCCAGTGAAGACTTGCTGCACTACCTGGTCTGCAAAGGCCCTCTGCAGTGCTTCAACCCTTGGACTGGTGTGGCCACCCAGTCCTTATGAATTCTCAAGGATCCAGTCACTCCGAGCGTTTGGAAGAGTCCCTGGACAACCAGGTGGACACACCAGTTCTTCAGTTGTCTACCTCAGTAGAGTTGTTGCCTTTCTACGTTCATCGCTGGAACTTCGGTAATCACCTGCTTGTGGGATAAATCACCTTAATGTTGAAGTTCAGCATCCCAGCATTATGGGATCCTGCTCTTGAAGGTCTGGAAGGTCTTATTCACGAATGAAAAGATATCTGCTGTTGCTGGAACTCGCCTTCCCCAGTCTGGTGTCATAAATGGGTCTGAATCAGTGCCTTGTGCATTTCTTCTTCGCAAAGTGTGCACTCTGTGCCTGGAGCCGACTGGAGGAATCATTACACCAGCAGCTCCTGGGCACCTTCTACTGGATACGATGGTGGGAAAGCCTACCTCCAGCGACCCACAGTCAACATACCTAGTAATTTGAGAAAATCAGCGGCAGGGGGTAAGTAATAGCAACACATTCACTGCCCCCTGTTTATCTTAGAATAAACTTTAGTTATTCCATGCCTTTGCTTTTCGATCACTGGATCTAAAAGCATGTATCTGAAAGATAGGAATAGTATTTTACATGTCTGTAACTTGTTGACATATCTTCTGGAACATTTTCACCACCACAATAACTCTTCTTACATCTGTCCTCTCTCCTATGCAGAAGCTTTGTAACTTTTGTGCACAAGGGCCCATACATTATTAGGATTGGATTTATAAAGTTTGCGCATAATTCTTGAGAACTGGTTTTATTCTACTGCATCACTACATACCTTATTTTAGTTGTCTAAGTTATTGTATGTATTCCTAAAAACCTAAAGGTGACTGTATATGTGTTTGATAAATTCAGTATTGTGTCATATTACTAACTGCTTGTTTCATTTTGTAGTATGTGTTTTGTCCCTATGATATGTAGAGTATTTGTGTACTTACCTGTCTAAATCAAATTATTGTGTGCTTCACTGTGTGGACTCATTTTAGACCCGTGACTCCAATGATTCCTCCTGAGAATAAGCCTTGACCACTCTCCACGCTTCCCTTGATTGGGTTTGTGTAACCTCTCACAGTTCCCCTGTTCACTATAACTAAAGTGTCCTCCTAAAATATGCCCACCAGGCCAGATTCTAGAAATCCTGATGTGGTGACATCACAATGCCAAGAACATGTGCAATGATGTTACACACCCTGTATCAAGCATGTTGTGAAACCCGCGCTACTCCTCTGAAAGCGCTGCCAATGAGAGGCTTAACCCTTTTCAAGGTAAACTGCTACTGTGTCTGCGATTAGCCCTCTGTTGCTTTAGTCTCTCTATCTACACTCCGGCTGATCTTGGCTCTGTATCCTGGTTTCTGTTAACTTGGATGATCACTATTGGTTTTGGCTGCACACTGCGAACTACTGGCTCCTTGCCCTTGCATTTTCTGGTTTCTGCTTATTGGATTGCCCATACTGGTTTTGGCAGCACATTGTGAATTTCCTGCCTTTTGACCCTGCACTCGGTATTGGACTGATTTTTGGTATTTGAAACAGACACATTGGGCCTCATTTAGAGTATGCTGGTCCGGAAACAGCGGTGGCGGTAAACCCGCCATGACTGTTGTTTCCAGACCGGCAGATTATGAGTTCCTCAGACGGGAGGTGTGTCATAGATGGAACCAGTGTTTCCATTGTCCCCATACCCATGTAGTACTGTGGGACTCCATGGGAATGGGGATTTACGGAATTCCACCTCCTGAATTACTGGGTTGTCAGGGTTGTAATGCCCCAGTGATTCCGGCAATCTCAGAGGCTGTAATTCATTTGAAGTTCGCCAGCAACCTGCCGTTTTTTCCAGCTCGGTTACCGCGGAACTTGGAATGAGGCCCATACTGTCCCTGGAATTCACCACCTGTTGTTCCTCCCTGTTTACTACTCTGCTTAGTCTCACATCCTCATGCCGCTCTTGCAAAAAGTTCTTCCACAAGTCTGTAGGCAACTATTCAGTGGGTGCTTATCTGGTCTATGTTCTTTCATTACCACAACCCGCAAAGGAGTAACATTCACTACGCATGTAGGTTCACCAACATCTCTATCAGCCAATACAGGTAGGAGAGGAGAGAAACGTGTGTTTTTTACAACTGTGTTCTCTTCACAACTTTGTTATTGACAAGCGTGGCAGGCCCATTGGGGTGGGAGGGCTGGCGACCCACCAATAATAGGATACTCCCCCGCCATGTCCACGAGTAACAGCAAAATCTTGTTACTGATGGACATGGTGGGAGCTGCACTGAATGTGTGGTGGGGAGCGCTGATATCAGCCATCCCTGCTGTAAATGCACAGTGCATGCCCTCCCGGGCCAGCAATAAAAGCCGATAAACCAGACTGAAAAGGATGCCTGGGGACATTAAGAAAGAAACGCCCTCAGGGCATCCTTTTTTTACCCAGCCCATTGTCCTGCCCCTCAAACAGACTAGGGTGCGGTCAGTCTTTGCAGACCCACCCCATTCTGTTCAAGAGAAAGGACAGGGGGTGGGCTGCTGAGGAAGGATCACAGTGATGTCACTGTGGGGATCCACCCAGGTGCAGGAACTGAAACGAAAACAAAAACCATAGGCTATGTTTGGTTTTGTTTCGTAACTTCCTGCACATGGCTCGGGCTTCACAGTCCACACTATGGGCCTCATCACGACTTCGGCGGTAACCCTTAAATCCGGCGGTAGCGCTATTACCACAGGATTTAAGAGTCCGCCGAATCAGGGCTTTGACGGATTTCGCCCCAGCTCTGAGCTGGGAGGAAATCCGCTGAAATTTCGTGCTATTACCGCCGGCGGGAAATCCGCCGGCAGTATTAGCGCAAAGATTCCCCATTGAGCCCAATGGGGAATGGGGCATTCCCGAATGGGCTCAGTGGGGAATGGGGACTTACATTACCGCCGAACTCGTGATCCGGCGCTATTAGCGCCAGGGAGTTCGGCGGTAGGGCTAATACCGCCCATGCTAATAGCGTTACCGTTACCGCCCAAGTCGTGATGAGGCCCATATGACTGGAGTCGAGAGGCAGAGGAGATGGTTGCACCAGACTCCGTGGCAGTACGTTCATTTCTTTTATGTCCTTAGTTCTGCAGTGCAGGTTCTGCACTGCAGAACCCGGGACCCGGTATTGGCCACCGAGATACCCCTTTCTAGGAGACTGCTGGACTGCAAAAGTCCAATTTTTGTTCCGGGCTCTGTGAGAGGGGATCTACCGCATCTCGCACAGGCTGCAGTAAAAGCTGGACTTTTGCAGTCCTGAAGATTATTTAATTGTCCCGGGTTCTGCAGTGGAGACTCTGCCCTGCAAAACCAGGGGACCGCTGTTAGCCACCCAGACGATCCCAGAGCCGCCTCTCCTAACTGCAAAAGTCCTGGTTTTGCTCTGGACGGTGTAAGAGTGGTTCCACCCCATCTCACAAAGCCCGGACCAAAAGCGATTTGCAGTACCAGAGAGGGTTCTATTGATGAATATGTGAGTCAGGAGTGGCTCACTCACTGCAAAGTTTGAATACTGGCCTGGGCACTGCACTGCATTTAAAGTGCAGTTCACAAGCCAGTGTTCAAACTTCAAATTGGACGAGGATCTTATGTGCACTGCAGCGCAGAGAGCTACTGCAGTAAGAGCGGAAAGCAGTCCAAGGCACCCGTGGGGGGGCAGACATTAATGTCCCATAAAGTGCCTGAGACTGATTTCCACTCTTCACTTTGCTTTACTTTATTTATTTGTATAGCACACCATAAAACCTGGGGGCTTGAGGGTGCGACAAAAAGTCAAATGGTTCTTATATGGCATAACAGAGTGTCTAAAGTGTGAAACTTGTTATTTAAATAGCAAAGTATTGATTCCTTTTTTGAATTTTGCTAAGGAATCGATATTTCCAAGGCATGCTTTAGGAGCTGCCATAAAAAACTCATTTTTGGGTAAGGTTACATTTAGGAATTTGTAACAGGTTTAAATTGTTCGACCTCAACGTTCTGGTATTACATTTGTTTAGGAGTGCTTCCGTTAAATAACGTGGTCCTGATCTCTTAAGACATTTATGGGTGATCTTAAGTAACCAGAATTGGATCCTGGAAGCAACGGGGAGCCAGTGCAGACCTCGTCGGGCCTCTGTGACATGGTCTCTCTTTTTTAGGCTAACAATGGTTCTGTCCATAGTGTTTTAAAGTGTCTGCAAGCGAGAGATATCAGATTTGGCTACTCCCCCCAGTAGACTACTGCAATAAAAAAAAAATTTGGCATTTATATAGCACTACGAACCCTCGGGTATCTGAGCACTGCTTATTATTACCCACAGTGTGTGGTGCTCATTTATCGACCTTGGAAGGATGAGTTTGGCCCTGCCAGGATTCGAACCTGCTGTTAGCAGGCTCTAGCACAGATGTCAAAGTACTCCTGTGCCACTCGACCGGCTTCAGATTTTTGACCCAACAATGGCCCTAGCAATAGTCTCACAGTTGGTTTGGGAGATGAAGGGTCTAAGTTGGGTCAGCAGTTTGATATGGAAGGCTGTGGAGGCCATCAGGCTACCTATATGTGCCTTCATGTTTAGATTTTGGTCTAAGACTACCCCCAAGGTCTTCACTTTCTTTTTTGTTTCTATGACACACCCAGCTATTTTGAAGTGTTCATAATTAATTCAAGTGCATTCATTTTGTTTCTTGTGCCCATTACCATCAACTCAGTTTTTTCTTTATTTAGTGCCAGGCCATTTTCCATCATCCAACGTTGGATGATTTCATAAGTTTCATTTAACCTTTTTTCGTCTCTTTAACCCATTTAACCCATTTAACTCTCACTGCTGCATCTCTCTGCTCTGCACGGAGCCTGGTCACTGTGTGTATTTGCCTGTCACGTGAACCCCGCGCTTTGGAGGAAAGTCACCCTGTTATTGGAGACGTAGGCCACTTTGTTATAGAGTCATACTATGGATGTGCTTATGGTGCGGCCCTAAAGCACCCGACAAGTGGTGATTAAACCTGAACGAAATCACTTGTGGCTCAGTTGCCTGTCATATCTTTTTGCCATGATTCTTCCTATTTCATAAATGTACAACAGCCTTTTAGTATGGGAGATTCGAATTGGAACTCGCGGTGAGTTTATGGCTCTCATGCAATTAATTGTGCACCAATCAGGAACATCAATTCCTTGGTCCAATCTGGGGCTGATTTATTGAGTTTGTTTAGTTAATCAGCACTGATTTGCCAAGTATGTTCAGCTAACCAAACCCCTTGATTCTCCCAAAGGATTTGTTTAGCCTCAATAAAAGGCGCAGCTCACTTCCTGTTCGCTGGTGGACTTTGCTGGGCTGTATGAGCAGGTGTAATACAGGGCAGGCCAACAATTTGAGGAAATTAGGAGCCTTTTGAGCAGTTAAAGTAGAAATATTTTGGGATTTTGTGTAGCTTGATGTTCATGGCACATGATTGCTGTCTATTTGTGTGCCGCTTTTTCTGCTTGCTGTTTGTACAGTGTTTTGTTATTTTACTTGATACTAAAAACAAAAAAGCCCTGCTTTTATGTTTTTTGTTACCCCTGATAAAACGTTAAAAGACAAAAATAGCCTTTCTGCCCATGTTGCTTTTTCCTAAACAATTCCATAAACCAAAAATGTTATTAACCTGTTACCAGTTTCCCATTGTCTGTATTGTGAAAAGACAGCAAGCAACACACATCATTTTACCTCTGGCTGAATTGGGTTGTTCCAGGCATGCTGTCAAAATGTGTTGTTCACTCACTGAATGGTATCTGCCCTCTCACAAAAATCACACAACATTGTGTCTTGCACAAGCTGCTGCTGCTACAAGTGTCACCTGTTGGCCCGTGTCTCGCTCTGGCACTCTTAGGATTTTCATCTCCTTCGATTCACCAGATGGCACTTGTCTTTTTAACCCTCTTCTAATCATTGAATGATCCACACAGGGTAAACAAAACTGACCCAGCAACATACTCTTTGAGTCCCCAATCACTAACTCTCCCACCGGTCTTCCTACTTAACTGCTCTGTGCCCCACTCCAGTTCCTTCCTGGGCCTGCCTTCAGCAACAACCTCTGAACTCTCATAAAGCTGTCAAAGACGAAAAACAAATTCCAAAAACTTAAAACCCATTTTTAGCCCATGAGGTCCAGCTTGGTTGAACTTCTTAAAATGTTTACCTGTTCAAATCACTGAAAATTCGGGTTTGTATTTTTGAGCATACATCGATTGATGGTAAAAAAAAATCGATTGCATCTTACCTTCGTTTTTCTCACATTTACACATGCGAAACTGACAGATCAGCGAAACCATCTTGTGCTAAACATAGCTATGGATCCATCGCCCTAAGATCTAGTCCCTTCGCTGCAGTTATTCACATCCCTCCGCCGCTCAAGCTGACATCACTAGACTCTTACGCCCCTTTTCACAATGTCAATACACGTGTCAAGTCAATGGGCCTCATTACGATGTTGGAGGTAAGGGGTTACCGGCACCGGTAAGGATGCTGGTGCCGGTAACCCCTTACCTCCATATTCCGAGGTCGCTTAGCGGGTTTTACCAGGCACCCTTAGCGGGAGCCGCTAAGGGACCAGGGAGCTATAACGGGCCCCCCATTAGCTCCATCCGCATTCCCATTGAGAACTATGGGGGCTCAAATGGGAATGGGGAATGGTTCTCAGAATGGATCCTCCAAGGTTGGAATGACCCAGTAAGTCCCTATTCCAAGACCCCAGACCCGGAATGCGGTAAGGGGGTAGCCATGGTGCTAATCCTACCTCGTAATGAGGCCCAATGTCCTCTGTGCACATCTATTGACGTGACTACATAGAAATGTCAAGATGCCTCTTTCCTCGACATGTATAAACAAACCCTTTCTGATCAGACAACAATGGAGTTTCTTTTTCCTTTGTGTCATTCTATTTCATTCCAAGCCTCCCTGACTTATTTTTGCTCTGTTTAACTATCTACCGAGTAGGACGTGCTGAGTACAGGTAATTGCACTACCTAAAGTGAACAAAATCTGTAATCGCTTTTTATTTAAAAATGTTTATATTATCTACAAATGACTTTACCAAACCATATTAAAATTATATATTTACGTGGCTTCAATTTTACATGTGTCAATGCGAAAAGTGTGTTCTTATTATTCTTGTCTTTGCACTATGAGTTTTTGTAACATGGCTGTTTTTCTCATATTTTTCCTTTCTTTTACATTGCATTTTAAGGTAAAACCTCATTTTGTTACTGTACACAGACAAAAACGTTTTTATTTTTTCTCACTATTGATTTTATACTTCTTCAATATTCAGGAATTTTGGCAACAATTCAGCCCTATGTGTATGAGCCCGAATATTTAGAAGAGGAAACGGTCGAAAAGGCAAAATGCAAAGTGATGGGGAATCAGATGAAAGTCATGAAGATCAATCACCTGAGCCTGATCCAAGCTGCAAGGAAGACGGTTTCATCTGGTGTACCCGCCATTGTTGTGAGGTTATGCCAACTTTGGTGGAGAACTGCTGTTGCAGATAAAACGCTGGCTGCTTGGCCTACATAGCCAAAGAAGACACACCACCACTAAGCGTTACCCAGCTGCATGACTTCAGCGCAGCCTACCTTACAATATATATGTTCAAAATGATGATGTTCCTTATGCACGAACGTCCAGCAACAATTCACCCTCGTAATCCAATGAGTATGTTTCTTCTTTACACATTGTATGTTTGACAACGGAGACCGCTAACATTTTATGTTGTTCTCCTGCATCATTATAGCTTCAATGGATCACTGACGAAAGAACTGTTCTGTTATTTGAAAAACTGTCTTGTTCTAATGTCAAGCCAAAGTATTCAACATAATATTTAATGGCCAAACAATTACATTTCTTTCACTTTACAGTTAAAAACAATATTTCCCTATGTTCCAAACTGTTTTGGTTGGAATCGGCGTTCACATTTCTAATTCATCCCTACTTAAAAACAAAAGTAATATCAGTGCTTTGCTCAAAAAGGTACTTTTTCAAGCATAACGATGCCTTATATTTTAGAAGAGAGTGTAAACAAAATAAATGCAATTATTGTATTAATTCGAGTAAACTATTTCTGTACCTCTTACACAGATAGTGCAGACTCATGTCCTATTGAGTGCTTACATGGTTTGTTTGTTTGTTTGTTTATTTAATATAGCGCAAAACCAAACCCGCAGGTAGCGGATACTTGAGAACTTGGTTACAGTGACAAACACAGAAGTAAGCGGTAGGAGCAGATTCAGAAACATTATAGATTGCATGTGTTGGACAGTTAATGCCAGATGTTGGAAACAGAAAGAGAGTGGAAGGTGGTACAGTTCAGTGAGGTGTGCAGTAAGAGAGAACTAGTGCGGTTGATTGCCAAGTGTTGGAAGCAAGAAGGAGCTGAGTGGTGGTCAGCCGCAGTTTGTAGCTGGGTACTGGCAGTGGGGGTAGGGGTACCTAGGGACAAGTTAGCAGGGCATAGTCAAGAGGGTGTCTCTCAGGCGAATGGAAATGTTGCGGAGGGGGATCACCTTAGATGTCGTTAGATCGTAGCCATAAGAGTGCCTTGCGTCTGAGACTTGGGTAAGGTTGGTCCTTTCTGAGTTCTAGGGGGAGTTTGTTCCAAGTTTGGGCTGCTGTGACTGGAAAGCTGGCGCCGCCAGCTGTGCTTTTTTTATATCTGGGCACCAGCAGGGTGAAGGCGTTAGATATTCTTGTGGGGCGATTAGAGGTTCTTTTGTTGATTCTGTTAACTAGGTAGGGGGGAGCTATATTGTTGAGGCATTTGGATGTGAGTGAGATAGTTTTGAGGGTGATCCTGTCATTAATTTTGAGCCAGTGGATGTTCCTTCTGGCGGTGGAGACATGGGCTCTGTTGGGTAAGTTTAATGCTACTCTAAGAGCGTTATTTTGGAGAGTTTGGAGTTTGTTGAGGATATACTTGTTAGATCCAGCATATAGGGCATTGCAATAGTCCAATCTAGATATGATAAGTGCATTAGCTAGGGTAATACAGCTGGCCTCCGTTAGGAATGGTCTACATGCCCGGATCAGTTTGCAAGTATAGGCAGTGGAGGAGGCTAGGGAATTAGTTTGTTGCTTGAAGGTGAGTGCTGAGTCCAGATAGACCCCAAGGGTTTTGACTGCGGGCATCACTTTGATGACATTGTTGTCAATGTTAAATGAGGCGTAGTTGGGGTCTAGTTTTTTAATTGCTGTCTCTGTGCCGAGGATCAGAATCTCTGTTTTGTCGTCATTCAGACAGAGGCCGTGGGATGCCATCCATGCCTGAATGAGAAGGTATATCTTATTTACCAAAGCTGAGTCTTCCAAGACGTTGCCCGAAAGGGGGATGAGGATCTGAGTGTCATCTGCATAGTTAGTGTAGATGACACCCAGTCTATCCAACTTGTCAAACAAGGGTTTGGTAAAGATGTTATACATAGTAGGAGACACACATGATCCCTGGGGGACACCGCAGGAGACTTGTATGGGATCAGCAGCTGCAAGGGGGGAGAAGACTCTCATAGTCCGGTTTGCAAGGAAGGATTGAACCCAGGTTATGGCATCGCTTGAGAAATGGGCAGCAGAGCCGAGGTGATTGCATAAAACTGCATGATCTACCAGGTCGAAGGCTGCCGATAGGTCAAGGAGGAGTAGCATAGCTGATTTTCCATTATCCTTCAACTCGTCAATTTGAGTCTTGAGGTCAATCAGGGCTGTTTCAGTGCCGTGGAGGGGTCGGAAGCCAGATTGTCGTGAGCCAAGTAAGTTATTGGATTCAAGGTAGTCCTGGATTTGCAGGTAGGCTGCCCTGTCGATGATTTTAAGTAGAAATGGGACGGTGGTGATGGGTCTATAGTTTGTTGGGATGGAAGGGTCGAGAGTTTGTTTTTTTAGCAGGGGTAGGACCCAGGACTGTTTAAGGTTATTGGGCACTAGGTTAGTCTTGAAGGAGGCGTTGATCAGTTTTGAGATGAAGGGAGCTAGGTCTCTCGCTGCATCTTTTATAATTTGAGGAGGGCAGCTATCGCCTTTACAATTGGATGGTTTTAGGGAGAGTATGATTTTTTCTGTCTCTAGTATGGTTATTTGTTTGAAGCTGAAGGGGTGTGGAGTGTTAGCGGCCTGGTTAGGGGCGGGCTGTGCCTTGGGGGTGGGCTCAGGTGGCACTAGCAAGGCGGCTTTTTTAATTGCAATTTTAGGGGATATTGTCTGTTTGTGGTATGGGCGATTCCATTTCCCGCAGGATGGAGAATAATTCCTTAGTATTCGATTTGGCTTTGGTTATCCTGTCGTTGTAAGTGGTTTTTTTTGTACTAATGATTTCCTTTTTATATTGTTTGGCAAGGGTGGCTAATTTGATTTTGTTCTCCTCAGAGGGCGAATGTCGCCATATAGATTGCAGTTTTCTTTTTTGAGTTCTGAGGTCTTTCAGTTGGGGTGTGAACCAGTTATTCAGGTGGGAGAGTTGTTTGCCTTTACGGATTTTGGTGGGGGCAATCAGATCTAATGCCATTGTTCATCTGTGGTGTATTCATAGAAGACTGAGATTCCACGTTCGACAAGCAATGCCTGCCTGTGTGGTTCAAGCCATTTATGAGAAATTCCCTGGTGACTCCGGACAATACAAGCGATTTATACAGACAGTACCTCAACCACAGATGAACAATTTGTAGTTTATTAATGGCATCAACCTTACCAAAATAAATAAAAAAGATCAGGTAATATGAAAAGTTATTATAACTAAATTGTAAGTCACCAACATGTATCCTTTGACTATGTTCTGGGACTACTATGCTTCCTTCATCCACATCCATCCCCCCTCTGGTATCGGTGGCAGTTTGCTCCTGTGACTGTGTGCTTACAAGGGGGCTGGACGGGTGGGAACAAACAAGGTGCTGAATACCATTTACACCTCAACGTGTTCTTTTGCATGGGGACCATTGGACACATGGCCACCCCAGACCCAGAGTCTCCAGACTCCCCTTTGAAGACCCGTCACTGCAATCAGCATATGTATGTGACCTTTGACTATGTTCCGGGCCTATAATGCTTTCCTCATCCACATCCATCTCCACTCCGGTATCAATGGTATCAATGGCAATTCGCACCATGACTGTGTGCTCGCAAGGGGGCTGGGACATCGCCACCCTAGACCCAGTGTCTCCAGACTCCCCTTTGAAGACCTTGTCCCTGCAATCAATATAGGTATATTCTTTATTTAATTATTTTATTGGATATTTGTAAGGCACATATACACATATACAATGACGGGTGTTTCAAGGTTCCACAAGACATACAAGGGAGTGGAACAAGGGGGTGGAACAAGGGAGAGGAAAACAATAACTGTCCTACTAGCTTTTGTGACATTCAGATCATGCAAGTGCAGTAACAAGAAGTGCAGTCTGCACAAAATGGAAAGTTCTAGTGTGGTCAGGGTAGTGCAGGGTAAAGAGGCGAGAATGCAAGTGAAAGGGAGATTAAGGGGGAAGAGGGCCACAGGGGCTTGGTGAGTGCTAAGGGAAGAACATTAGGTCAAGTGCCAGGGATTGCATGGGGTACCAGGGGTGAGGGTCCTTATGCTAACTGCAAAGAGGGGGTGGACCGGGCAGGGGGCTGGTGCCCAGTAGAACTCAGTAGAATTTGGCCTTCTTGGCAATGTCTGCGATGTGTGGAGAGAAGGAGAGAGAGGAGTCAAAGATGACAACAAGGTTTTTTGCTTGAGTAGAGGGTGAGGGGAGGGGGCACATAAAGGGCAGCCATAGGGTAGGAGGGGAAGAGGGAGCTGGGGTTCGAATCGGAAGGATTTCAGTCTTACTGGCATTAAGACACAGATCATTGGCAGCACACTATGCCTGAATAGCAACCAGATAGTCAGGGATGAGAGAGGAGGAAGAAGAGGCAGTAGAGGGAAGCTTGAAGGAGAGCTGTGTTTCATCTGCATAACACTGAAAGTGAACAGAGAAGGAGGAGATCAGGTGGGCCAGATGGACAAGGTAGATGTTGAAGAGCCACGGCAAGAGGATAGAAGCCTTGAGGGATGCCGCAGGTGGAGAGAGTGATAGGGTAGAGAAAGGGGGCCAGTTATACCTGGGAAGGATAGTCAGAGAAGAATGATGTCAACCAGTCAAGTGCCAGGCCCATGATGGCAACAGTGTCACAGAGCCGATTTGTCAGAGTGGCATGACTGACCGCGTTGAAGGCAGAGGAAAATCCAGAAGGCTAAGAACAGATGGAGTGTTGGAATAGAGATTTGAGAGCAGGTCTTCACTGGTGTTCAGTAGAGCAGGTTCTGTGCTTCTGCCTGCTCTAAAGCTAGACTGGTGGTGGTGGAGACAACTAACAGATTCAGTGTGTTGGATCAGTTAGGAGATGATCAGCTTCTCCAGGAGTTTGCCAAGGAAGGGGGTAATGAAGATAGGGTGGTAGTTAGCTGAGCAGAAGGGATCGGCAGAGGGCTTTTTGAGGGGAGGATGCACAAAGGACTGCTTGGGGGGTACAGGGAAGGAGCCAGTGCAAAAGGATTGATTACAGATATTGGCCAACTGAGGCGCAAGGGAGGCCTTGTTGTCAGGGCCGTCACGAGGGGGGTGCAGGGGGGGCAAACTGCCCCGGGCCTCGCGCTTGCTGGGGGCCTCGCGGCCCCCTCTCCTAAGTGGAAGGCAGCACAGTCTCCCGTGTCCTTTATTCACACGGGGGACTGTGGTGCCCCTGCAATGATTTTGCTGTTTCTTGTGAAGCCGTTTGGCTCCGCAACAAACAGCAAAATAATGGGAGACAGCAGGGCTCAGAAGTGAGCTCTGCTGCCTCCCGTCATTCAGCTGAAAACGTGGACACGCTGACTGACAGGAGAGGTGTTCTCTCTTGTCAGTCAGTGTGTTCATGTTGTGAGTGTGACCACGCTGACTGATGGGAGAGGACTCCTCTCCTGTCAGTCAGTATGTTCATGTCAGCGTGATCATGCTAACTGACAGGAGAGGAGTTCTCTCTTGTCAGTCAGTATGTTCATGTTGTCAGTGTGACCACGCTGACTGATGGGAGAGGAGTTCTCTCTTGTCAGTCAGTGTGTTCATGTTGTCAGTGTGACCACACTGACTGATGGGAGAGGACTCCTCTCCTGTCAGTCAGTATGTTCATGTCAGCGTGATCATGCTGACTGACAGGAGAGGAGTTCTCTCTTGTCAGTCAGTATGTTCATGTTGTCAGTGTGACCACGCTGACTGATGGGAGAGGAGTTCTCTCTTGTCAGTCAGTGTGTTCATGTTGTCAGTGTGACCACACTGACTGATGGGAGAGGACTCCTCTCCTGTCAGTCAGTATGTTCATGTCAGCGTGATCATGCTGACTGACAGGAGAGGAGTTCTCTCTTGTCAGTCAGTGTGTTCAAGTTGCTCAGCATGACGACGCTGACTGACAGGAGAGGAGTTTTCTCTTGTCAGTCAGTGTGTTCATGTTGTCAGTGTGACCACGCTGACTGATGGGAGAGGAGTTCTCTCTCGTCAGTCAGTGTTCACGTTGCTCAGCATGACCATGCTGACTGGCAGGAGAGGAGTTCTCTCTTGTCAGTCAGTGTGTTATGTTGTCAGTGTGACCACACTGACTGATGGGAGAGGAGTTCTCTCTTGTCAGTCAGTGTGTTCACGTTGCTCAGCATGACCACGCTGACTGACAGGAGAGTTCTCCTGTCAGTCAGTGTGTTCATCTTGATTAGAGAGGACTCCTCGCTTGTCAATCAGTGTGTTCACGTTGCTCAGCATGACCACGCTGACTGATGGGAGAGGAGTTCTCTCTTGTCAGTCAGTGTGTTCACATTGCTCAGCGTGACCCCGCTGACTGATGGGAGAGGAGTTCTCTCTTGTCAGGCAGCATGTCTAAGTGTCGGCTGCGTGGATGCTTTTTAAGGGTGCATGGAGGTAAGGTAAGTGTTTTTTATTTTAAATTAAAAGTGTGTATGTGTATTTAAATTAAATTAGTATGTATATGTGTATGTATGTATGAATGCATGCGTGCATGTTGATGTTTGTGTCAATGCTGTGTTTGGTTTTATGTATACATGCATGTATGGAGTTGTGTAACTGGTGGTTGAATGTATGGGTGAAAGTGTTTTTTGTGAGTGTGTGTTCAGCACCACCCCTAAATGTAGCCACCCTGGGGGCCACTTCATTAAGGGGTGGGCTCATGGCATCAGAGGTGCACCTAGGCTAAAATGTCAGGGGGGAAAGGGGACTAATACTTCAAATGTTGGGAGAGGTGCTAACGTCAGTAGCTGTGAGGAAGGGGCAAACTTCCTTGTGTGGGGGCACCTAAAATCTTTCCACTTTTCGAATGAGACTATTCTGGTGAAGCTTCAATGTTACAAGCAGCTACCTCTTGCCTTCATTTCTGAAACATCACACTTAAGGACTGCTGTGAGAATGAGATGTCTCATGTCACCACTTCCCTTCTAATCACTCCCCTAGCATGCAAGTGCTAACCCCACATCACAATTTCAATTACCTAAAAGTGTATGGATATGAATGCAGGTGCTAACAGTGAAATGACTTCTCATGGCCATGCTTATCCCTATGGCATTCTCACCCAGTCCCTGTCCTCCCCACCCAAAACAACTCCTCACTGGAACTCTTTGGGCTAGCTTTAAACATGGCTAGCCATCAAACTTTGCCCTCAATGTGCCTGCAAGTGTTTCCTCAAAGGAGTCTTCTAAGAGTTCATGACTTCATTGGAGTTGTAAACACGTAACTGGTGTAATAAAAATGTCTTAATCAGGTCTGCCTTTGGCCACTCAATTTAAAAACACCCTGCATGTCTTTCGCTGAAATTCTTTTAAAAATAAGCATTGGCAAAGCCAACAGTTTTGGCTTATGTATAAGTATTAGGCATTTACGAGGCACTGCTATTAGCTGCTCAGGTACTCAAACCATTTTGCACTGGCACTATCAATGGCCAGCTAATACCAATACAGACGTGCCTTTGCCATGCCTACACAAATGCCCAAACTGTTAGCATTGCCAGTGCTCTTTTTGCTTTACCCTTGATGCACAGGACTATGCATCAAGGTTAAAGCAAACATACTACTTGGCTAAATTGGCCCACTTTGAATGTAGGCCAATCTAGCCAGTAATAACACTTATGGTACACAGTCAGCCTGGATATACTTTCTGTGGCATGGCATTTTTACTGGTTGGGAATCCGTACATGGTAATAATGGCAAATATTGATGCAGCCTGCTTCAACATAATTAGAACAACCAGCATGAATATATGTTTATACTAGCATATCCCGTGTGGAAAGGCGGCATGAAATGTATTGTAAAATGTTCCTATGCACAATTTATGATTTGCAACTATTGGGAATTTCCATGTGCTTCCATACAAAACCAATTGCAAACTGTGTGGATTTCTACCCAATTTTGCAAAGAAAGTGCTATAAAATGCATACTTTTAACCCAATGTTTCAAACATTTTCTTGGGAGTGAGAACCCCCCTCTTCCCCCAAGCCACCCTTTGGTTTGGGCTCCCTCACTGTGCTCTGTTGATCCTGACTAATTGGAACAAACATTTAAGCCTCTTAAGTTCAGAAATGTACCAGCCTCCACTGTACATGATTTGTCACTGTGTATGATGTGTGTTTTAATGCGCAAACAGGGGCAGGGTGCTCCTTAATTATATGATATGGAATTTATAACGTGTCTGTACGCAAGTGTTTCTAGGCGCAACAAGGCAAGGAGGGAGAAACAAAAGAGTAGGACAAAACACAGATCTTACTAGGCCTTGTGTCATTCAGATCGTACAAGAGCAGGGAATGGGGAGGGGAGAAGTGCCGAGGGTGGGGTAGGATGCAGAAGTGCAGGAACAAAGTAGAAACAAGAGTGCAGCCAACTGGTGGCAAGTGTGAGTACTCATAAGTGTAGCCAACGGGTGGACAATACGAGCAAGAGCGGGGACTGTAGGGTTACAGATACAGACCATAAGTGCAGGGGAGCCAAGAGGCAGTGCGGGATTGCAATAGGACGTACAGGCAGGGACCTGGGGCCGAATTCAGAGCTTGACCAGGTGACCAGTGCATGGATCAGGCAGGTGATCAGCAAGGGAGAGGAAGAAAGAAGGCAGAAGCAAATAAACAGGTCTTGAGGTGCTTCCGGAACCGGAGATGGTGCTCCTCGTTTTTAGCGAGGCAGGGAGGCTGTTTCCAGAGGGAGGCCCCAGCCGAAGAAAGAACTCTTTGCTTGAAAAAGTGATTGACCCTCAGAGAATTGGAGGTGGCGCAGTGGAGAGCTCATGCCATCTTATATATATTTATTCATATGATAAAAAAGTTAGTCTGGCATGAACCTTTCTTCAGTAGAGAAAGTAGTAATAAACCATATTTGGGATCCTGCACACAAACTCAAGGGTAGATTTCTCAAGTCTCCTGTGTGCGGATATGCCGCCGCTGGCCGAGTGCAAAAAACTGTAAGGGGGCCTCACCAAATGTTTTGCCCCGGGCCTCACCACATCTTCTGACAGCCCTGCTTGTTGTCCTTGATATTTCTAGAGGAGCAGGGGAGCAACTGTTTGGAGGAGACTTTCATTGAGAGGACATGTCTAGAGACCTCATCCAGTGCTAAGGGAGAGAAAGAAGAGAGAAGGAGGGACAGGGAGAGGGGGAGGGGAAAAGAGAGGCCTGAGAGCTGAGGAGGGAGGAAGGAGAGGAGCACAGGCAAGTGAGGACAGGATGCCCTGAGTTTAGGTTAATAAGTGGGAGGCCAGTTAAGTACAGAGGGTAAGTTATAGCATGGGAGAAGTGGAGACTGCAGTAGGATTGGTGAGATCCTTGCAGATTTTAAACAGTTCACCGATGTTGTCAGTGGCCCCCGAGATGTGGGGTTGGATGTGGGTCCTCTTCTTCAAGCAGATGCAGATTCTGTATTGCATTTGGAGTAGGCAACTGGCCACTCTGTCAGAGGATATGCCTGATGTCTGCCACTTCCATCGATCACTACCTCTGCACTTGCGTCTCAGGGAGGCTAACTCAAGTGACACAATTGGAGGCAGGTTTCATGCTGATGCTCACGACAGGGGCAAGGATGTCCAGGGTGTTGGTGATGGAGAGGTGAATATTAGCAAGGGCAGAGTCAGTGTAGGAATCTGTGGTAGGAGTGGGAGGGGAATGAAAGTGGCAGCAAAAGCAGCAACTGACACTCGCTTCATCAGTCGAATGACGTAGAAGGAGACAGGCAGAGAAAGCAGAGGCATAGTCAGGGGACCTAAGAGATCCAGGTAAGAGGACAGGAGAGCATGGTCAGACCAGGAGAGAGGTGTAGTAAGAGGTTTAGAGAGGGGGCTGTCTGCTGATAAGAGAGCATCCAAAGTATGTCTGGCTGAGAGCGTTGGACGGAGGGATGAATGGTGAGGGAGAAAAAGTCACAGAGACTGTGAAAGAGTCCAATGGATAAATCAGGAAAGTCAAGTTGAATATTGAAGTCTCCCAGGAGGAGACGCTTGGAGGTGGAGGCAAGAAGAGAAGAGGTGGGGTCAGACAACATTGATAGGAAGAGGGAGATGGGACCAGAGGTCCTGTAGATATGGTGAGAGTCAACAAGAGGGTGGGAGAGACACCAAGCCTGCAGAGGAGACATTGGAAAGAAGAGTAGGCCTGAAAAGGAATGATAGTAGCAGGTACCCATTCAGGGAATATCAAGGCCACTCCTCCTCCAGACCGATTTGGCTGGGGCTTAGAGAGGGTCTTGTAACCCTCAGGAAGGAGTGTCTCAAAAGCAGTGACAGAGCTGGCAGTGAACCGTGTCTCAGTGAGAGTATTAACATCAAGGTCAACGCCTTCAAGAAGGAGACAGATATCAGAGGAGTGTTTAACAGCAGAGCGAGAGTTGAGGGTAGATAGGTGAAGTTGGTTGCCTCCTTTGATTGTCTTCCAAGGAGGGGTACAGGGATGTGGTATGCCCGTCAGTGGTGGAGGAGGGCCAATGGAGGAGTGGCACGGGAAAGAAGGAAGTTGCTGAGAGACGGAAGACACCTATCAAGAAGGAGGAAGTTGGGCTCAGAGCCCAGGGCCATGACATTGCCATTCTGATAGACAATAATAATGCACCTAGAGGATGAGGAGTATGCCAAGAGTACTTCCCATCTGGTGCCACCATTAATGGGCAACAAAGAGAAAAGGGTTTAGGACAGAGACCATGCGGCGGGGGGGGGTCATAGGTCCAGAGAGCGAACGACAAAGAGGATGTTTCTGAGAGTGTTCCTGGAGGAAGCATTGATGTAGGTGTCAGCGTTGGGCAGGCCAGGGTCAGAGACCAAGAGATCTTTCTTGAACTGTTTCATTCCAGGCTTCAAAAGAGAGGTAGGAGATGTATGTGTCCTTTGACTATTTTGCGGGCCTATTACGCTGCCCTCATTCACATCCATCCCCCCTCCGGTATCAATGGCAGTTTTCACATGAGAGTGTGTGCTTGCAATGGGGCTGGGCTGGTGGTAATGAACATGTCAAACATACACATAGGGGTTGGGTGGGTGCGAATGAAAATGTCAAATATTTGCATGCACACCCACTTTTCTTAGCATTTATAAACACATTGAATGATTACAAGAAAACATCTCGCCAATTTACAACAGATATCGTCATCTATCTACTTTTTACCTTGGTTGCTGACTCGGCTGATCTATTTTTCTAAGTAAGGGTTCTTCAGATGAACCTAGGTAACGTACAACGAGAGCACAATCTAGTATGTAGATGATGGAAAGATGCAGAGAAGATTCAGTTCAATTAATGACAAAACTAGCAGAAAAAGGATACAAGGTAGACAAAGAGAAGCTAAAGGTAGACAAAGAGAAGCTAAAATGTTGCCAGGAAGAGGCCCTGTACATAGGACAGTTAATCTCTCAAGAGGGGAGAAAAGACACCTGAAAGCAGAAGCGATCATGGAAACTTCAACACCTAAAACAGTGAGGGAAATGCAACCATTGTTATGCCTATGTAATTATTGCAGGGTCTGGGTTTTTGATTACAGTACATATATTCTACTACTTTTAAAAAAAGACTTTAGGAAGCACAGATGGGTAAAAGTAAAACGTGGACAGATGAGATGACTTCTTAGAATTAAAAAGGGTGATCTGTACAGCCCCTGTGTTAGGAATTCCAGACTACAATGATTAGTTGTACTTATTCTCACATTCAAATGGAGAAGTAATGGCACGAGTGCTTACACAGAAACATTAGGACATGGACATAAACCCATTAGCCTACAATAGTGGGATTTTAACCCAGTAATGAAAGGGCAGTAGCCTTGCGAACAAGCTTTAGCTGCTGCTTCTTTCACGACTGAAAAAGCTGCAAGTATTACAATGGGGTGTTCAATTAAACTATTTGTCGAGCATTCCTTTATTTTGGAGAAACCCAAAAGCACATCGACTACACAAAAAGCGGGGTACGAAGTGATCATTTTGAAACCAGCTATCAAAATTGTTAGATGTAGACTAGTGAATCCAGAAGAACTAGTAGGGAAGGAAGAATATGTACACACAATGTATATTGAGTTTTATGAGATTCCCTGGTTAGTGAAAATGCTCTCAGAAAAAGGAGGAAATTCTATTCATTGATGGTTCTTTGAAAATTGATCGAAACGACAGGGCATACGGGACCGGCAGTAGTTAAACCATGATGCTGAATTTGTAGTGGCAAGTGCAAGATTGCCTTCAGATTGCTCAGCACAGGCTGCAGAATTGGTGGCGCGTATCACTGCACTTGAAATATGAGGAAGTGACAGTGTACTCTGACTCAGTCTATGTGACATTGTTCACGCTGGGTTGTCACATTGGGAAAGTAGGGAGGGGGCTTCCGACAGAGACAGCACACCAGTGCAAAATGTGCCTCTATTGGACAAGCTTTTTAAAAAGGTACTAAAATACGGAGTCCATAAAAAAAGGGCAGACATGATTTCTCGCGGTAACAAAGCCACTGACGTAGAAGCTAAAAGCAGCATATTTTCTAAATATTTCTAATTTTGAAGTAGAAGTTATCCATTGTACAATTTAATTGAGTTGCAAAGTCGCGCAACACAGGAAAAACAGGATTTATGGAAGAGACACAGGTGTTCTTTATTCCTCCACCGAGGCTCTATGTTGAAAGGACAGCTCTGGAAAGCCAGTTATGCCTCCAACCTTATTGAAAGTTGCGTTGGATCAGCTTCACTATCCTGTTCATAAAACCAGAGAGAATCTTTCTGCTAGCAAAGACTGGTTTTCACCAAATGTATTAGAACACATTGCAGTGTATTGTGAACTGCATGGTTTGGCAGAAGTTCACAGCAGGGCATGCCTTGTGAACAGTGAGAGGAGCAATACCCTAACAGTCCTTTTCAGCATCTACCTATAGATCATGTGGATATGTTGCAAGTATGCAATGGCTATAGAACCATGTTAGTGGTAGTATGTCCCTTTTCCAGATGGATTGAGGCTGGTCCATGTATGCACCCAGATTCTGCATGTGCTCCCAAGTTTCTCATACATGAGAGGTTTCCTAGATGGGGTGTGTGCGAAGTCCTGCAGTCTGATAATGGGCCGCATTTTGTTATGTATGTTCATATGTATGCAATTAGTGTGTATACATAGGTTGTCTAAATGATCGCACAATCTATGGAAATTGTGTGTCAAAGGGTAGCATGATGAAAGTTTGGAGTTTTTTGGGAATATTTGCATCAATATTTTATTACACAATTTTCCATTGCTACACAATGTACAGTTGTTTTTAAATGTTTCACTTCAGACTATTTTGTGTATCCCTAATTTAGGGATAGACAAATAGTTCAGTGCAATGGGAGCCTTTCTAAAAACTTTAATAGAATCCTCTGAAAATTGGTTATTTTGGTAAATGTGTTGATTACCATGTCTGTCTTTACGTAGACCACACTGATGGAAGTACAGACCGTTACCATGGAGTAAACAACAGACACATCAAATATACAAATGGAGGCCATGAGACATGCACGTAAACATATTTTAGAGTGTATGAAATAGTCTAAATTTGAATACATATGTACGTTTTCTATTGAACACTGTTATGAATATATACATTGAAAAAAGGACTGAGATTCAACATTCGACAACTATTCCGGAGTCAACATCAACCTCACCCCACTTTCAAGTAGTTTTTGAAGACTATTTCTTGAGATGCGACAACACAATACATTTATAGGTTCAAGTTTGACTTTAAACATATTGATCATTGTTATTTATAATATTAGCTATTGATATAAAATGGAAAGTAGGATCTTTTCACAAAATGAACTATCTTTTTCATTACATGTTCTTGCTATGGTATTCATACATCACTATTATAACACTTATTTTGATACAGGAGAATGCAGGATCTTCAACTGCATACTATTCTTTTATTGAAAACGGTCAGGAGAATGAGGTATGAAACATAACAATTTATTGAGTGATAATGATAATTGTTGATTAATAATATTTTGTTTAAAATTAATCATAAAAGTGACAATGGGCCTCATTACACGGTAGGTGTTAACCCATGGTGCTATTAGCGCCATGGTTCATGCCGGTAATTTGCCGGTACCGCCTTGGAGGAAAGGGGAATTACCGCCCTATTCCAAGGTTGGGAAGGCGGTAATTCCTCCTTCCTCCATTGCCCTTCCCCATTCCCATTTTTGCCCCATAGGGCATAATGGGAATGGGGAAGGCGTTAATTACGGTACCGCAAATTGCGGTACCGTAATTAGCTCCCTGGTCCCGTTGCGGGTTGGATTTTTAACGCCTGCAAAAAGCAGGCGTTAAATTCCCCAACCCGCAAAGGGACCTCGTAGTAAGGCGGTAAGGATTTACTGGTACCGGTAAAATACTAGTACCGGTAAACCCTTACCGCCTACCGTGTAATGAGGCCCAATGTATTTAGAATTCATAATAATTTTGACAAATTGCAAATTATTCAGTCAGCAACCTTGTTGTGTCAATCATCCACACACATGCAACAATGACAGTAATCCAACATAAAAACTTAGTTTTGTGCGACATTCATGGTATCAAGAGATGACGCAGAAAACAGATGTAACTGTGTTGAAAACTTTTATAAAAATATCAGGATGGGTGTAATGCCTAGCTTGCCCTGTAGCTTTGGTGGGGGTTGCCCTACCTAAAGAAACTAGGGAACGTCTATGTCCAAAAGTCCAAAACAAAAGTCTGTCTGTGTCAAATCCTATGCTTGCCCTCACGTCTCATATCGAAATGTAGTGAAGGGATATTCTAATTCAAAATAGTGCTTAAAATAAACTGTGGCGCAGTCTCTAGCTCCTTTACCCAAGTACAGGATACAGTTCGAAAGACAATGTTCACAAGAAGCTCAGGATTCCCTTCCCCAAGCTTCAAGCACTGATTCACAACACAATGTTCCAAATGCGCTCAGGGCTCTTCCCAAGCTGCAGGTACTGACTCAGAAAAACAAAGTTCCAAAGGAACTCTGGATTCCCTTCCCCAACCTGCAAGTGCTGGTTCACAACAAACAAAGTTCCAAAGGAGCTTGGGGTTCCCTTCTCCAAGCTGAAAGTGCTGGTTCACAACAATGTTCCAAAGAAGCTCAGTATTGTTCCCCGAAGCTGCAAGTGCTGGCTCACAACAAACAAATGTTCCAAAGGAGCTCATCACTCTTCCCCAATATGCAGGTGAAGGTGCACAAAAACAAAGTCCCAAAGGTGATATTGCCAAGAAGCTCAGGATTCCCTTCCCCAAGCTTCAAGTCTTGGTTCACCATACAATGTTTCACAGGAGCTCAGGGGTTCCCTTTCCCAAGCTTCAAATCTGGACAGCATAGCAGCCTCACAATGTTCAACTTTTTCTTGTTTCAGAATTGCTTACACCCTTCTCCTGTATGGGTTGGGGATCCCTGGTCTAGGCACAGTTTACAGGCTGCACAGACCACCCATTACATGTCTTGCAAGCAGTAGTCTTTGCCTCACTCTCTACCACGTTGGCAGTTCATACAGACTCACAAGTTCACCAAGATTCATAGAATAGGAATTGTTCTGTCTTGATATTTCTTAGGCTTTCTTTTCTGTAATATACTTTGGTGGCTCTCTCTAAACCCTTTGCTTTGCTTGTTCAATGTATTTTTGCCCATTCAGCATTTTTCTTGTACTTCGTTAGCTCCCCTCGGCTGCTCATTAAAAACTTTTAGCCTTTTATTCTCAGCCATTAATTTCCTGGTACTTTCTTAATGTTCTGGACTAATCAGAGACTTTTGAACATGTGGCACTTAACCTTGACCACTCTAATATAATGTATCTACAAAGCATTCAATGTGTTTTTCTCAGTTTTTGATTCTCTGTTATAGCATTCTCTGTAATTGCATTCTCTATTATCACTGGATACCGGTTTTTCATACGGAAATTAGGTTCTAATTCTAATTGTACATATGTCTCTTAAAATGGAACAGGAAAATGCTTGGTTTATACATGTTCAAAATACTCTTTTTCAGCCGGGTGTTGAAGTCGGCAAATGAAGATTGACTGTATCAAGGCACACTAGGAAAACAAGGGTTAATACAAAACAAGCTTTCATTTTTTAAAGGGCTTGTTTAGAAGTTATTCAATTGATATTACCTTTTGACGTTGAAATTCACATATTCTGTAAATATTCTATAAATTAATCTTGTTTTTTTATCGATTAGAGTTCTAGAAAGAAGAGGAGCACAAAGGCTCTGACCACACCACAAACTTTTGATGTCGCTTGCCAAACTGATGTCATTTGGGAGCAACTAAATTGTGGAGCTCAGCATGTTCGTCTCAAGATTCAGATTCAGAGTTGGGATGCAGATATCCAGTGGCCGCAATTTGAACTGAATGTCACCAGTGACCCATGGAAAGTAACCATGGATCATTGTTACAGCACACAATATCCCCAGAAGAGACAGACAACACAGAAGATGTGTTAGAATTACTTGCAAACCACCTCACACAGTCCACGCCTTCTAAAAAATGCCAGTCAAAGAAAGAGACAATGTTCCCATTTTTCCGAATACATGCTGAACATCCGAAAATATCACAGATTGAAAAACCTGTAGCGTCTTTGGAATTGATCGACAAATGTGTTCATGATGAGGACTTCACTCTTCCTATTGTAGGGGACTTGTCTGCCACCAGCGAATTACAAACCACTGTACTGCAGGATGATTGGCTGTTAAGGGAGCCAAAATACCTTGAATTGCACTGCTGCCTGCTAGAGATAATCAAAATAATTAAATGCGATCAAACATTGTATAGGAGTATGTGTGGGGAGCCATTGGTGAATTTTACCTGTGTAGTCAAAGGCGCCAACCTGAAGGTTAAGGGTAGCTGTGTCCAGCAACATAATACATTTTCATGGTCCGTTCAACCTATCTATGGAAAAGTGGCTACTGAAAATGTCCTTTTTTCATCTGCTTTGTTGTTTAGTGGATCAACGTTAAGTGAAATCTCAAGTTTCTGTACATTTGTGGGACTTGAATTCCTTGCTAAAACCAGATAGTACAAATATTATATACATTTCTTGTTCACTGCTATTAGCCAGGCCTGGAATCTCAAACATATATCAATGGACAATGCTCAAGCAGGCAAAAGGCTCAGGCTTGTGTAAAGAACTGATGACAGCAACAGTAAAGAAAGACACAAGTGATCACAGTGCAAGGGTGTTTAATAAACTGTATGCAGGTTGGAAAAACACTTAATCAAAACATAAATCTAAGATGGGAGCAAGCATTCACCATCAAATGACAATAAGGCAGTCCTAGTGGCGTTGTGTTAAATAAAAAAGGGCTTATACTAAAAAACCTTTTGCCAAACCATACAACTAATACAAAAAGGGTCTGGGATAATTTTCAAGAAAAGAAATAAGTGTTCACAAATAATATGTCAGGATGTGGTAATTTGAGCCTTACTCCCCAATATTTTAAGAACAGGGTAAGGTGGGATCTCAGAGCACAGCTCACACTTGAGTCGTCCTAGCACAAATAGACAGTTCTGTTCCAGTGTATCAGGACCCTCAATGGCCAAGTCTGGTTTCTCTGGAAAGTCTCTTCCCTTCGAGGGCCTGACGTATTCAAATACCAAAACAAAAGTTTCTCCAGCAAAATAAAAGTTTGTTTACTGGTTTAATTTAGGGTGGGGATGCTTTACCCCTGGCTCTGCCTCTTCTGGGCACTGACCCCTGTTCCTCGTGGTGCTGGGTGATAACTTTTCACCCCCTGGATCTCCCTCTTCTGAGCTTTAAATCCTAAAACAGTTTTATGCGTATCAGGGCCTTTGGTGGTTGTACCTCCTGGTTCAGAGAGCCTGACAGTTATTCAAATAACTAACAAACACAAAGTTCTGTTCTACGTATTTCTATAGGGTGATGGCTTCACCTCTAGGTCCCCCGCTTCTGGGTGCAGACCCCTCTTAAGCTTTAGCCTCCCATCACCGGGCTCACTATGGCTTTTCGCGTCACAAATCTTAATGTTTTTTAAACAGTTCCAGTGGACATCCCTCGACGGGGTTCACGGTTGTCAACACACTGTTTCTTGGGACTTTAGACTTTGCCCTCTCTTCCTCAGCATCCCTCATACGGGTTCACTCTTGCCAACTTCACATTTACTTTTCCTCTTAATGTTTGTGGGATTCACTTACCCTGCTTTTCTCTACAGTTCTTAGGTCAAAGGCTTTCGACGGTACAGGGATTTTGCTTGACCTCGTGTGTGACTATTTTGACCTAACTTGATGGCTCTCCTATGGCCTTCTGGTATATGTAGTTTCACTGAGATGGGGATCGACCATAATATCTCGAGTTAACATCCACGTGGTGCTGGTTCCCTCTGCAGCTGGTCTCCCCTTTAATGCTTTTACAGTTCTTTGAACTTGGTTCAAGATGCCACTTTATGAGAGTCATTCACCACAGCCAGGCTTTTATTTGTTCTCCCCTCTACTCACCGGCTGTGATGAACCACTTGGCTTTCCTTGTAACTAGAGTCAAGGCAGGTACCACGGAAGCAGGAGTCCTCCTCGCTCCTGCTAATCAGCATTGATAGGCTCTGTGTACCGTTGACATCTGTTGCAGCACACTTGGGCTATTGTCCTCAGTCTTACGATTCCCGCTGCACAGGTTTAGTGGGTCTGCGTCAGAAAGAGCAAGGCTGTGTCTTTCCTTGTCAGCCTCTCGCTATTTGCCGTCTTTCTCCTCCTCTTGAACTGTTGGGTTCCGATAGCTGTCTCGTTGCGAGTCTGCCTTGCTAGTATTGTGCTCTCTTGCTCCACCTTTTATTCGTGTGAGGAAAGGAAAGGGCCATCAGGTGTGTGTGATTCTGATCAATTGCCTGACATTTCCTGACCCTTTTATTGGGATATGTCAGGTAAACGGCTCTGGTGTTGGTCCGTTCTCTTGTGTGTCGTGTGAAAGTGTTTGTGTCCGAAAAGGGGGGGGGGAGGGAGTGGTTTTGAATGTCCTACGTGTTAGGATGGGGAAAAGGTATTGAAAGAAGGGGGATACTGTGTCTCCCCCATTGGTGTCCCAATCCCACTCTCTGACGGCCCCCCATCCAGGTGATACTCCTTCGCTAGTTCACCTCCAGGAACTGGATCCAATAGTGATGGCTGTGTCCTGGCTATCTGGATGACAGATCCCTGGGGTTTAGCCAGGGGGACACCTTCATGTTTCTCACACTTGCTGGTGGTGGACAGTGCAACAATCCTGTTTTTCTGCTAAATACTGCATTTACCACTTCCAAGACATGGGAAGCAAAACAATAGTGAGTTCAGTTGTGCAAGTGTCTGAATGTACATCTTCTGTTGCTTGGAAAAATATGGTTCATTAAATCCATTGAACTTCCGCAAGCAAGGGCAATGCAAAGAGATCTGATAGCCACTGGCAGGCATGTTGGAATAGCAAAGGCCATGCAAGAGCAGTTCCCACAAATCAATTTGATATATGCCACATTGCAAAATCGATATCTAAAAATAAACAGCTACTGGTAAACAAAGGATACAGAATTTTTTTTTAAATTGGCCACAGTCTGTAACGCTTACCTGGACTCCTCGGGAGCTTAATACCTACCCAGCATGTGGACCTGATACCTTGGAGCCTTTAGGATTCTTTTTCTGTTTGAACAAATAAATGACAACAATAGAAATGCTATAACATCTATTAACTGATTTAATACTACATGAGATGTGTATTCCCTTAAATCACTCCCTTCTAACTATATGGATGGATTCCCTTCACACCTGTGTTTTTTGTATTTATGGAGCTTTCCATCCTGCTTTTCTACAGGGCACGTTGAGATGGAGAAACAATGATAACTTGGGTTGCTGATGAACTCTATTGCTTCCTTGCCTTAAAATATCTATTCTTTGGAGAATGAGTCTTTGGATAAGTGAACAAGTAAACAGGTAAACAACTGTAATAAGGGCTTGAATTGATTCCTACGTTGGAGAGATCTCTCTTACTAATTAATCTTGTCTTCTTTCTCTTTTTTGTAGGTCCTAGGAATCCGGGAAATAATTAGTGCTGGGGGTGGCTGAGGAGTTACTCACGATGAGAAAACATCTTTAAAAAATGTAAGTTTGCCAATACTGAGTAACTGCAGCCTTAAAGGTGAAGCGTGGTGCAACTGTGAGGTGAAAACTTGAAGAACTTTCAGGTACGTAAATGCTTATGGAACGTCTTCTCTGTTAAATTGTTAAGTTTGTTTTTTAACTTAAATACCTCTTGTGTTGTCTGCAGGTTTTTGGAAAGCTGAGGAAAAAACCTTCAGAAGATGCAGTGACTGCGGAAGAAACTTCTGACTAAAGATGCTGTGGCTGCGAGCGAAAAACTGCTGACTGAAGATGCTGCGGCTGTGATTGAAACTTCTGACGGAAAATGCTGCGACTACGAGCAAATAAATGTTCTTACTGAGGAAAACTGTGTCGGAGAATAACTTCTTTCAGGTAAGTCTATTCTATAGAACTATGGTATTCTGTAACTATTCGTAAACTAATGTCTCTAATTTCTCCTTTCTTTGACAGGTTCTGTGAGGATGAATGCCGGTAGCGTTACCCACTGTCAGCGGATCAGACGCGAAACGTGCGTTAAAGCAGAGGCGGGTCTAAGTAGCTCCCTCTGCAAATATGAATAAAACAGTGCTGCTACTTGTAAATAGGTTTTTTCCCGGCGGCCATGTTAAGTGTAGGAAACTACTGTTGAACATCATGTGAGGCTATGGAAGTGAATGCTGTGAATGGAATAAATGCCATATGTGCCAGGCTAACACCCAACTTTTACCTGCTTATTGATTTAATGTTCCTTGCCTAGCCTGAATGCCTGAATGAGGACTATTCTCACTGACTGGGATCATGACACAATCTATCAGCAACCATCCTTCGTGGGACTCAAACTCATGTGAGCGATCTGTATATATCCTTCTTTAAAAATGGCGTTCAATGTTGCACTATTGTTCAAAAATGCAGTCTTGGGAAGAAAACAAACATGTGTACATGGACCTTTGAGTACGGAGCAGCAGCGTAAGAAAAGGTGGTTGGTGCCATGATCCTCTCCTCACTGAGCACTTGAGAAGATTGTGTGTGACAAAACGCTTGCCAGAGACATTAAGGGACGGCATTTTGCCACACTGGAGATTTGGAGGAGTTCCATAATATGAGCCTAAAGTACAGGCCTAAAAGGGTGCATTTCGGCATAGACAGGATGGAGGTCAGAACAAAACTGGCTGTACCTGGCTGCACACACCAAGAACATTGGTAGGCAACAAGCCAAAGCTGCAGGAACTTTTGGCATACTTGGTTACAACATGGCATTTACAAAAGCAATCAAACAGTGGGTGGCAAAGCCAATAGACCAGCAGATGGATGTTGAACTTGTTAAAGAGCCGACATTGACTGACTCGAAGGGCACCACATTACATTCCTAGAGCTCAGTACATGCCACAGAACACTGCAAAAGTGGTTTGTCCTCAAAAAATTAACTTGTGGAAAGGTTGACTTGAAGTTTCAAATGATGTGCTGCAGTCTTTACAATGTTATCCAAAATTTCAATCGTTTCTTAAATGTTTGGAAACTGTGTTGATCACACAAACAATGTCATTGTTTAACACTTGAAATGTAAATGTTGGAGAATGTATTTTTATTTAATTATTGTTTGTGATGTAATCTTAGTACACATGCATTAATAGTTCGGTTTTACTTGTCCTTTCACTTATATTTTCCCCTCAATATCACTGATTGATATTACAACAATAAATTACAGTGTACATTTTTTAAGTATGTACCTTTATTAGAAAATCATGGGAAAGTATTTTGATGATAAAAACATCTATATACTTATGTTTTTTAATTTTTTTATTTAAACACTGGAATATGGTCTGACTGTGCACACTGCATAGCAAATCGGCTGACAGTGGATGGATTTTAGCCTGCAAAAAAGATGCATTAAGACATGTAATTAAGACAAGTCTTAATTGAAACATATGTTCTTAATGCAAGTATGCATCACCTTGTTAGAACAAGTAAGGGGTTGGGCCAGTTCCACAAGGAGTTGCATTGGCTTGTAGGTCAGGCATAGTTCTTTTGCAACAGTCACTCATTCTAATGACCTACCTTTCATGATTTATACCTCTGTCTCATTTGCCCTATTTTCCATACACATCACCCTATGCTATTCTTCAATTGCACTGCTTCTTTACAATTAACTCTTCATATCTCTGATACCCTTTTGCTCCAAATAAAGGATTTTTTGCACTTTCTTGTAATGTTTGCTGCATATTTCAATTCATGGAAGTAGAGGGAGCTGCGAGGGGTGTCAACTTGGTTATGGTGATAGAGATGGAGTAAGAGTGACATATAATATGTATTTGTGTTTTCAAGGACGCAGAGGTGCCTTCCTTCAGAATAAAGTTTTAAGAAAGGGACATGGAAGGGGTGAAAATGATGACATCTCAGATGTCCACATTCTCAGGGCCTTTCACAGGAAATGCTAAAAAGGGACACCATTGACTATTATGTGCATAAAATATGGGCAAAAATGGTATTATTTTAATAATAAGTAATAACTAACTGTTCCATCCTTCTGTGTGTGTTATTCAACTGTTATTCAACTTTCTTTTTTCTCCCTGTTCTTTCTCTTTATGAGTTAGTATTTCATATGCACCTTAATACCAGTGGTCGAAGTGTATGAAAAGAAGTAGTGGAACTAGGTTCTCTGCTGGCCTAACATGCTCCCCACAAACCCCATCACCACGCCCCATCACACGCACACTACAAACCCCCAAAGAAATAAACCTTCTGTTTAAGGGAACATTCAGAGCAATGCACGGAAGTGCAAGTTTTAACTTCTTTCTACACTTTTATTTTAAAACAAAACAGTTGAGGAACGGTTTCTTTTCAAAGTAAAAGTATAGGAACTGTAAAACATAATTTAAAAAAGTAGAGGAGCAGTGCTGCCGCTCACTTCGACCACTGCCAAATTTCGACCACTGCATATACGATTATGTTTGTCAGGTTTGCACAATATATATACATTTAAATCAAATCAAAATCAAAACCAAAAGTGAGTACCACAAACTACCACACTAATAATATTCATGATTATTTTTCAGGGTGCTATTAAACTCTTTTTTGTAATGTACTCAGGATTACCCAAGAATCTCATAAGAACAGAGGAGAAGCAGTCATACTGAATCAAAGCAAGAAAAAACTCATAAGATTTGTAGTCTAACTTCCTTGGCAAATAGGATTTGTGGTAAGTGGCTGCGGATTTCAATAGACAAAAGGTTTATGGGCCACAGTGTTGGGGGCGTAGCTAGCAAGCATGGCCTGAGAAGGTTACTCCATTGAGCTCCTTTCCGAGGTCATACACTTGATCCTATTGCAGCGCATAGAGGATTAATTCCCTATAACAGAACGTAGCCTCTGGTTGGTAAATCCCTTTCCCACCACCCGGAGTGTTTCTGGATGAGAATCGGACCTGAAGCGCCGCCGAAACAACTGTTTTGCCAGGCACCCCTGCATCTCACAAAATGGCACAGATGTAATACTGAGAACGCCAGGGGTCGGACTGGGCTCATCGGAGCTGGCTGAGCCATGGCTCGCACAGAGCCGTGCGGCAGGCTGGAACCGCTTTCCTGTCTTCGCTCGCACTGTTGGACAGCCTGAGCGTATTCCTATACATGCGATCCCTGCGGCTTCTTGACTTGCACTGCGATGTGCAAGAATTCATGTTTAACTCCCCATCCCCACCCAAACTGCGGGGCAGCACTGAAGTCCACCCACAACCACCTTACCTTGGAGGGAGATGCTGCGACACACAGAATATCGCCCGCGGTGCACCGGTCCCGGGCCGGCATGCGAAGAGTGGGAATGCCACTGAACATCACATCTGCAGATCCTGTCGGGCCGACGGCAGGTCCTGAGGCACCAGCCCGCAGGCCCGTGTGCTGAAAGACGTCAGCGGGCTCTCGGTCATGCCCGGGACATTCGGGGCGGACCGAAACACTGCACAGAGGGGCATCAGAGGTCAGGCCGGAGTTAAGGTACGTGCAGCCCCATTACCTGAGGCATAACAGGACGGCCGGTGTGGCTGCAGCGTGACTCTTTTCCCCACTTTTGCAGGCTGCCCCCAGACTAGTGCAGTTGCTGGACCCCAGACGGCAGGCCTCTCCTGCTCGGCCACTTAAGCCCCAGTCTCACCATGCGCATGGGCACCCAGACACCGGACTGCCAGCAACATTTGGGCTGCCCAGATTGCTGCGTCCTATGCGGCTCCCACGCATCTGCCAAAATCCCCAGATAACACCCCACAACCTGGGCCCTGTGGGAGCACCATCATTGGGAGCTGCCCTTCCCTATGCCCTGACAATATGCCTCACCCTGTGGGCACCACTAAGTGAAGCTTCTCACTCTAGGCAACCCGTGCACCACTGCTCCAGACCAGCGGACCCATACTGATGCCACAGAGCGACACTGGCACTGGGGTGAGAACTCCTACGAAGGCGTGTTTATCTGCCGCATGTCCAGCTGGGCTCCCACCAGTATACCAGTGCACCCCACCCAGGAGGTAGTAAGCCACTCTTGCTGCCGGGTCTCACAAGGATGCCTAAACCAATCAAGGCCACGGCCACTGACCATCCACCCAACCCACTGACATCTACAACCGCCGATTCCCGTCTCGAGAGTCCCCGGACGCTCCACTAACACTTTTGCTAGATCACTGGGGTGCATCACAAGCATAATTAGTGTCAGGCTGGAAGATCACACACTTTCATGAGACAGGTGACCTGCTGCGCAGTTTCGCACCCATCACACTACGGAGATGCCTTGCCCGCCAGACACCGTTGCAGTAACCCAGGAGATTCAAATAGGTATGTCCCCCTCCAAAAATAAACCAAAGCCATTGATAATGGATTCCTTCACAGCGGCTAGACCTAAGCAGCAATTGCAGCACAAGACCACCACACAACAAGAACCACCCGCCTCTACCGACAACTCTAGGGACGCACAAGTACTGCAAGCTATAGCAAAGCTCAGATCGTTCATTGACACCAAAATAGACAAGGTTAAATCCGAAATGCAGTTAATTCGTCAAGATGCTCGCAACCTTACCGAAAGAGTGACTGCGGCGGAAGCCGGCCTACAAGAAACCATTGAGAAAGAAACCATTGAGATTACATCTGATCTGAAAACAAGGGTCCAAGATTTGGAGAGGAAGGTGGCACGACTAAAGGCACGATCCAAGGATGCGGAGGGACACGCCCGCTGCAACAACATTCATATATTAGGAATCCCAGAGGACATGGAGGGGTCAAACCCAACTGAATTCGTGGAAACCATGTTGCAGCAGGAGATTGGTGCTGGCAAACTGTCCCAGGGCTTTTCAGTGGAAAGGGCCCACAGATCTCTGCAGAAGCGACCCCCACCAGGCTCTTACCCACGCCCGATGATCGCTAAAATCCTGAACTTCCCGGACAGGGAAATTATACTCAGGTATTCAAGAGAAGACAGGAAAATTAAGAGAGACTACTCTAGGATCGCCATTTACCCGGATTACACACCTGCAATGCAATGAGTAAGGAACTCTTTGTGCCGATAAAGGCGAGGCTCTGAAAAGTCAACCTCAAATACTTGTTGCTCTATCCATCTCGCCTCAAGGTGCTCTACAAAGGGAAAGCAATCTTTCTGGAAACGTCTGCCGCGGCCAACATGTGGCTGGAGCACAACAACTTGGCCGGGGACGAGGAATCCATCACATGAATGACACAGGCCTGGGAACGGGGAAGCGGGGGAATGTGTTTGGAATAATAGTTATCCTATGAAGTTACCACATGCTGATTACTATGTCTCACTAACAGTGCAATGCCAATTTGTTTACCGGCTCGGACGGTGAACCCACCGAGCCACACGTACAGTGCACTAAGACCCACCCCAAGAGAATCCAGTGCGAGCCTGTTGCTAGCACTTCACCCGCGCCAAATGACCTGGATAGGCCCAGATGGTGGGGGTGCACCCCAGCACTGCCAACTCATGGTGGCAGCTCGGAGCAGTTGTTTGTATTGTTTTTTGTTCTTCTGCTCACATTAGCAGATGTTTGGATGGTTTTGAAGTCTCCAAGAAATGATGGATGGGGTGTGGGAGGGTCAGGGATGGGGGATCCGAGCAGAGCTGCTCGGGGCACCTATGATGCAGTAGGTTTCCGCACCGCTGCTGGCATGTGGAACGATAAGGGCTGCTGGAGGGCAGCCCGGCAACTTGCTCTTATACCAATATGGCAACACGTGTGAAAGTGTTAAGCTAGAATGTTCGGGGATTGGGTACTTACCTTCGCGGGGACAAAATTAAATTTTACTTAAACAGGAAGAGGGTGGGAATAGCCCAATTGCAGGAAACTCACCTGACGAAGGAGGCCATGCTTAAGTTACAAGAGCGCTGGGGAGGGCTAGGGTTCGGAGCAGCTTACTCCAAATTTGCGAGGGGGTGTTCATGTGGATTATTCCCCAGATTCCTTTTAAATTACTTATGGTAGAATCAGACACAAAGGGCCGATATGTAATATTGTGGGGCTATATCGAACAGGCAGAGACGTGCATAGTGAATTCTTATTTCCCCAACTATAATGTCCCAGCTCATCTGGAACTGCTGTATACCAAAATAACTCAATACAGGAACAGCTTTTTCATTTGGGGGGGACTTCAATTGTGTACACGACTTGGACCTGGACCGGTCATTGCAGCAGCCTCCAATGCACTGAACTCAGTGATAGAGCGATTGGACTTGGCAGATATTTGGCAGGAGCTGCACCCGGGGGAGTGGGGCTATTCCTACTTCTCATCCCCACGTGGCCTGTACATCAGGATAGATCATATACTCATTGGCAAGGAACACCTCCCCCATGCGGAGCTGGCACAATATCTGGGTCGATCTATTTCGGACCACCCACCCGTAGCGGTCGAATGGAGTATGACCGGCCCCAGATCCCCATCCCGATATGGAGAATGCCCACTGAGACGCTGAAGGACCCGGCATTCAAGAATGACCTTCAGGACTCCTTGGAGAAATATGTTGAGGAAAATGTAGGAAGTGTGGAAAGGACGGGGACGGTATGGGAGGCCCTCAAAGTTGTAATACGAGTGGAAATTATTTCAAAAGCAGGTGGTATTAGGAAACTACTGCGAATTGAGTTGGAACAGCGGGAAGACGAAATCAGAAGGGCTGAGTCCGCCCCCCAGGGTACACTGTTAGAGGAGAAAACTTTAGGTCAGATGAGGGGTGAATGTAGAGAGATGTGGGGCGGATTAGCTAAATTTGATTACACGGTTAGAACCGCTAGGACACATACAGAGGCAGATAGACACGGCCGCCTACTGGCATGGCTTTGTAAGAGGAAGCACTCTAAGCACATCATGACTACATTGAAGGAGAGGGATAGTACCTTGCATCAGACACAGCAGGGAATTAATGACACCTTTAAGTCGTTCTACACCCAATTATACTTGCACAATACCCCAATCCCACAGGTGACAATCCTGGACACACTTGAGGAGATTGGACTACCTAAGCTGACACAAACAAAGAGAGAGACCCTAGATGCTGACATCACCGCTGAAGACATCATGGAGGCTATAAAATCTCTGGCCGCCTGCAAAACCCCAGGCAGAGATGGGCTACCCCCAGAGTTTTACAAAACCTATGAGCCACCTCTCACACCGCTATTACTTAAAGTGTTTCAGGAGGCATACAATCTGGGGGTTCTGCCAGAAAGCATGCAAGAGACCCTTATTATCTCGATGTTTAAGCCCGGGAAACCGATTGACGAGTGTGACTCATACTGCCCACTCGCAATTCTCAACTATGACGTCAAGATATTGACCACGATATTAGCCAACAGGCTTTCCAGATTGATAGGCTGGTTAGTGCACGCCGATCAGAACAGCCTTGTGCCTGGCCGCAACACTACGGCCGAATCTCCATAGACTCCAACACATTATGGCTCAGGTGGCCCTAGAGTCTGGCTCCTACGCGTTACTATCATTAGATGCTATAAAAGCATTTGATTCTATTTACTAGGAATGGCTCCTGGCGACTCTCCAGGAATTCGGGTTTGGGGAAGGTTTTATCAAATGGGTGAAAATCCTGTATACTAAACCTAGAGCAAGAGTGAAGTCTGGTAGGTTTGTATCCGCGGTATGGGATATATGCAGGGGTACCAGAAAAGGCTGCCCGTTATCCCCCATGCTCTATATACTGGGCCTAGAACCAATTGCTATTTATTTTAGAAGCAATTTTTCGATGCTGGCATACTTTTGGGCAGGGTGGGTCATATAATCTCACTGCATGCAGATGATGTACTTTTATACGTCAAAGACCCTCTTTTAAACGCTGGAGGTTCTGGACAACTTCTCCACGGTCTCAGGTATACGGTTCAGCAGACAGAAATCCTGTCTTTTCCCGCTAGCGGGTCTGAGAGGTAGAAACATTGAAGATTTACCTAAGGTGGGAATTCAGTGGCAACCAACCACATTCAGGTACCTAGACGTCAACGTGCTGCACACGCCGGAATTGATGCACGAACATAACACCGGCAATGCACTTAAGGCCTTACGTAAGTTGATTGGCTTTTGGTCTAAACTGTCCTTATCTATGATGGGCAGGGAAGCCATCATTAAAATGATAGTTCTTCCTAGATTCCTCTATCACTTTCAAAATGTGTATTTTTACATTAAGGCCCCCCTTTTTCGTCTGCTCGAGACAATATTCTGAGGATTTTTGTGGGGGGCTGGCCGACACATGTTGGCATTGTCTACACTGACTCTGCCCCACAGGGTAGGAGGCGTTCAGCTCCCGGATCTGGAGAGGTACTATGTGGCAGCACAACTCAGTTTTGTGGCCTGTTGGCTGTCAGACTGTGCCACGGCAGAAACTGGACTGCTGCAACACCTGATTGCTCCTCTACGATTTAAGGAACTCATCTGGGCACCCCAAAATTGCCTGACCCATCCACCCATGTCAGTGATCCTGGGGTGGTGAATATGGCACAGAACCACCACACTCTTACACTTGGGACACTCATACTCCCCTGAAGCCCTAATGATCTCAGATTTATACAAAACCAGCACTGACCTACCGTATATCAGACTCTGGGAAAGGAAAGGAGTTTACAAATGGTTTACAAATGGTATGAAGATGGAACCTTCATGGAATTTGAGTCACTCCAATCTGTAGATGGCATACTGGGAGGGCAATTCTTATGGTACCAGAGAGTCAAGAGGACAGCGCAGGCAAAATGGGACATGTGGTCCGAAGAACCTGAGGCACATCCTCTCGTGACACTATTATACAACCTGGGAGAAGCCTGTAAGTTGGTTTCCCAAATATATGGCCAGCTCATAGACAGACACAAACCCTGCAGTATCGAACTGAAATCTAGATGGGAAACGGATCTAGGGCTGGAGATTGTAGACAAAGAATGGGATAGATGTCTATCATTCCCCAAGGAAGTATCCAGAAATGCCCGGTTCAGATTGATGCAACTCAATGTGCTATACCGTACATACATGACCCCATATAGAATAGCCCAATTTAACAGGCATTCCCACCCCAGATGCACATGGTGTAGCGCGTATAAAGCGGATCTACTGCATATGTTTTGTGAATGCCCCAAGGTTTGCAGCCTTTGGTCCAGGGTGAAGCAAACTGTATCTTGATATGACTGGTCCCCTAAGGAATGTTTACTAGGAAGATAGCCCACACTAGCCAAGGTAAAGCACATGGTGAAACTCATGGACATGTCATGTGTGCTAACTAAACAAACTATAGCTATGGCTTGGAAACGGGCGGAGGAGTACCCTGCATCATGTAGGAAGTTGCAGTGTTGGGTGGAGTCTGAGACCCAGGCCTGGGAGGATGGTGTCTTTCGATCCTCAGACGGCACTAGTGTGTCGTTTGATGCATGGAATATTCTGACATGGAATTAATTTCATCCCTCTGATGATAAACCTCCTTGAACAAGCGCTCCCGCTGATAACCACCGAATCAGCCCCAGCACAGCCCTCTGAGAAGTGATGCCTTGTGATGCTCCACCGTCCCCCCCCACCATCCCCTGGCCTCTTACTCGCACCCACCACACACCCATCACACTCACCACACTCACCACACTGGATTACAACACCTAATTCGGAGACAGTTACAGTTTATTTATACAGTTATTTGTTGTATTCTCTTTACGTTTAACATTACTATTGGCAATGTGAGTTGATAACAATGCTACGTCTGTAATCCTAAGAAATGCCGGTAAACAAATTTAAAAATAAAATGGGCCACAGTGTTAGCCAACATTGACACCCTGGGTGACAGAATATGTCGTTTAAATGCATACTTTTGCCGATGTGCAGTATGAACAAGTGCCTCTGGCCTATGCTCATTTTCATCTCACCCTGGAGGCCCACATATAGAGGCCACCAAGGTGCACCTGCAAAATTGATGAAATCAAGATGATTGCTTGACTAGATCTGCAGAAAAGTCAGCAAGCCTTTCAAATCTCAGCTCATTCTAGGCAGGCTGGAATTCTAAGGATGTTGTCTTTTTTTTTCTTGCACTTTGCACCTCTGGCCCTGCGAGCAACAGTCCAGCCAACCGAGTGGACAACCATCCCTTTGCCCCCCTTCAAGTTTGACCCATGGTGTCTCTATATATTAACCCACCAGTTTTCATCCATAACTATCCATGCATCTGTATTTCACGCTGTAACCACCTTTCTATGCCCGAGATGATTTGTGAAATGAGTTTGTGCATTTTTGATCTGCAATGAAGGTGGGTAACAAATATCAAGTTAGCCAACAGGAATACATACTTATCAGGTGTTGTAGAAGTAGGTGCATTGAGTAATGTTGCAAAAGGTGTCAGAGTCCCAAGGGTGAAATGATCTAACTAATGGACAGCATATCAGAAGTTGCTGTGTTGGGTTTTAGGTGGAAAAGCCTACTTTAACAGTGTATGTTCGAATTCTGTTTTTTGAAAAGTGAGGAATTGGCAGGCACGATAGGTTTTGTTGTGATGGGGTTGCTTGACTTTACATTGAAGAAAGACCTGCACATGCTTGTAAAAACTCTTTTGACAGTAATGCAATCACCACCTAGCCTGATCTGAACCTTGTGGGCAGTCAGATCTGCACCCCAAACCCACTGCTGCAGGATGGCTTCCCTTCTGGGCATCTATATCAAACAATACATACATGCCCAAGACACAAGACTGGTTGGGGCCTTGAGCACACAGTCTTGAAGTAGCCAAAAGCGGGGTGGAACAGGCGCATTGTGACCATTTGTTACTCACCACTCCAAATAGGCAGAAGATGCAGAGAACACGACCTTGGAGGTGTTGGTAGTATAGAATTCCGAATTCAGCCTTCCATCCCAGCTCCCCTGAGTAGAAGACTCAGGCTTCCTCAAAGAGGGGCTCTTTTCCACAATGTACCTCTCTGCTGTTTCAGTTAGAACAGACAGAGGTGTCAATTGAGTAAAAGAGCGGGGAGAACACACACCGCCAATACCAATGCTGCAAAAGAATACCAAGATATTAGACAGTGTTGATATGTTGATGTTAAACAAGTGATTAGAACAGTTGAAATGATTGGACAACTACCTATATAGATATTGGAGTGGAGTTGCGTTTCCCCGGGATAATCTACAAAGAATAACACGAATGAGTGGAATTGATCTAAATCAGTATAGGTTCCCACTTTAGCTATAGAATTGATAACAACTGACCTGAGTAAAGATAAATGGAATAAGAGGAGTCCAGGATTGTAAGAGGAGTCCAGGCTTCTGAAGACAACGACAGGAGAAAATAACAAACAGGGAAGTTAGTATAGGTAAGTAACCCCGAACGGCACGAGGGACGCACTAGGGCCGGGTTGGTGCAGTTCAGGAAAGCGTTCATATGCACTGAAGAGCAATCTCACAGAAAAGTCACTCAATGTCCCAGAATCCAACAGAAGACAATGTCCATGAAAGGCAATAGATATGTACCTGAGTACACGAATATAGTTCAGTAGTTGTGGAGATGATCCGCATGTAGACAGCAAATTGATGTGCAGGGCGGCAACCAGGGAAGAACCACAAGACGCAGAAGAGAGCCGTATCCAGTAGCGTTCCGAGTCCAACAACCAGACGATCACAACAAGAATAAGGGAGGAGACAAAACAATCCAATTTTCAGGCAAAAGGTCAAAACCAGGAGTTCGGATAAGGATTCGTGTAGGTAGACACGAAGAGGAAACGGATGAAACCGCGTGTAGCTGGTAACGCTAATTAGCAGCAACGAGCCCCTTGGAAGACGGTGGTTTTATAGTCGTAAGAGGGGCGTGGCTTGCTGTACGTCTTCCATGTGCAAGGCGTGTCAGGTGACCTGGAGTGTGTCGACGTTTGTACAGACGCCATGGTAGCTTGTACCTTGACCATAGAAGAGCCTGTAAAGAAGTTGTATTCTGCAAGGATGCCGGAGGGCAAGTCGGAAGTGTAACACCATTAAAATGGAAGTAAGAATTTTGTTATATGGAATAGTTGAAATATTTGATTCGTTTCCCTGAACAGATTGCAATTGAAAGTAGAAAATAATATTTTTCATTTTTGGCATTTTTTTCCCAAAAATGAAACCTTCCTTTGGCAGGCCGAGAAAGCACAATAAAGGGTCACTTTGATATTTGTCCTTGAATCACCTTTACTAACAATTTGAAGAACACAATGTGTCGAATATCTACAAAGAAATGATAAGATTCAATATAATGAAACCGAACACAAGAAAGTTAAGTTTCTATTACTGAGATCCCTAATTCGAGACAATTGCTCATCTGTACATAAAACAGCAGAAAATCAGCAAATTAGGTAAGCATAGCTTTACATAATATTTATGCGAGTGAAGGTGGAATGTGTGCTGTATGCTTGATGATTAACGACGTGCCATATTAATGTGCAATTCGACACAAAGACCAGACATTGTTCGTGTACATTTTTCCGTAAATTGTTAATTACCATATTAATGTACTGTGTATATTATTTTCTAAAAATGGGTCCTGAAGTATATTTTTGCATTCTCAAATTTGCATAGCTACATCCTGGGGATGTGCATTTGTCATGGATACAATCTTCCAGTTTAAGGTTTTTTCAACCAGAATTGGACAATAACCTTCAACAACGCATTTGTAATATCAATAGTCTGGGACAATCGTCAGGCACCAGTTTGTCCTTCTACGATGGCAGTAATATGGAGCAACATGCTTGCATTTATGGTATGAATACGTGCAGATCGAAAAGTGCTGCATTTGAAATGAGTCCTTTGTTCTCACTAATGGAACACCATGTGCGTTGATCAAACATCGGTGAAGGAACATATGCACATTCAATTTAACCACACAGAACTTTGACTACACAATGCAAATATCGATCAAGGCAATCAACAACATTTGATGGAAGTTGACAGTTATAGAAAAATTGCAAAGCATGCAATGTTTCTAGCTATCATTTCTATTGGCAACAATTCTTAATGTTTTTGTGAATTTAATCTTCTCTTTTGAGCGTTATGTTAAAAATATAACTTTTGTTACATTCCCGACTATTGCTATTTTCTTCAAAATAAATGTTATTTTTGCCTTTTTGTGAAAAGAAAGAGAACTTTTGTGCTGTATATCGATGTGTATGTTGACCTTCCTGGTTTTGCTTTAGGTAATATGACATAGGTGATGACAGGGTATATTTGGCTAGGCTGTCCACGAATGTCATTGGAATAGGTCGAGCATATTGTTTTGACTAGTGATCTCTGCTTGAGGGGCGGGTAATCTGAATTACTGCCAATTTAGGGCGACGGATCAACGGCTAAGTTTAGCACAAGATGGTGGTACCCGACCTGTCAGTTTCGCATGTGTACATTTGAGAATAATTAAGGTGAGATGCATTGGATTTATTTTTCGATCAATCGATGTATACTCAAAAATACTAGCCCGATGGATTGGGCCAATAACATTTCTGAGAGAACTTCCCCTTCAAGCAGCAAGGTTATAAGAAAATCTGCTCCCTTGGCAAATGTTTTTGTATTGTGTGTGATTTTTTTCAATCGTGAAAGACAAGCCTCTATGAAATGTGTATATTTCATGTTGACGTCCTGCAATGTCACTTCACAATGATTGTCAGAGTCCCCCCACTTTTCTTTTAGGACTTGATCCCTGGGAACAATTCATCCATGTCTAGTGGTAATGTGAGAGAGCATTGGACCAGAAAGAGGACCATCACAGTATAGTTCCTCTCATGATACAGCTGCTCTCCTCATACCGACTGTGATCTTCAGACATACGGGTAGGACATAGGGTCAGCCCAGGCTCATGCTGGGAGCTTTTTACCACTACTGCTCACGTGCAGCAGCAAGAGGCAGATTTCCAAATGCTTGTTCCACCCCAGGCCATTCACAGCCCATATGAGACAGCTGAATGTCATTGGGGCAGACATGGGTTGGAACACCAAGCCATGGCACCGGCTGTCCTCCTTCCATTGCCTCCTCTCTGACCTCAGAGGGTTTGCACTGTAGATGGTGAGGTGTGGATGAGGGGTGGCCAGAAGGATGGAGTGTTTGCACCTATATGGAGGATGAGAGAAGAACGTTTCACAGAAGCCAAACATAATGCCATGAATCATTGGGTCTTTTTTAAAATTAGTATAGGAATAGTTAATACACAAACGGAAAGTGTGCACCCAAATATTTACACACACTAGAGATGTGTTATATGCACGTTAAGAAATGCAACCCATTTAGAAGAGGGTATAAAAGGAAAAGTCATCAAATGTATCTGAACTTCTATCACTCACCCCATACATCCGAGTCTCAAAGGTTCAGCTGTATTTCGGTTATTTGCACTTTTCCCACAAGCCCCCAATTTCAAGCTCCACCCCATGAGGTTCTGTTCCCATAAAAGGTTGTTCAGCCAGACCTAAAAAGAAGAGCACGCAGGGCAGCGGAGTGATACGAATGGATAGTCCCATGCCTCGTTATTTTACTGTGTTGTGGTTTGATATTCGTAAACTGCGTATCCCTCCGCAAGCAGAAGAAACGAAGCAATGCAAGTCAGTCTGACAAAAAGGAGATGCATAAAGAAATGTAACCTTAGGAACACCCCAGTTTAAATGATAGTGAAACAGCTTATGACGGAGATATATACCATTTTAATGGGCCCTTTTACACCACCAGTACACGCAAGCCGAGTCTCGGAAAAGCCCTTGCTCCTGGCAGGAGCAACATATATCTTTTCCCAATCTGCCCTGTCATCCATCACATGCGATCGGCATTACAAGATTTCAGTGGTTGATTACTTTAATTAACTCCAGACAATTGGATGCCACAGATCATTTTATCTAACTACTCTTTCAGCTAATTTCTAGACGCCATTAGCCCAGATGCCATTCTTTAGCAATTTAAAAACCTTGGGGAATTTCATTTGGGTTTCAGAGAATTAACTTCCTTCATTTTGACTGCATTACATTTAAGAAAAGTGGGAACTTTTCATGCATAGCCGGATGAATAAAAAAACGACCTAACTGCCTATATTTCTTCGCTCAATCGCCATATTTCTGTCTCAACAATTTGGTGTAATGCTTGCCTTGGCACTGCCTGGCACGGAAGGATGCCGTGCGGCACTCTGTAATATATACTAGCTGTTAAAACATGTCCTATAACTCCAATTTGCAATCACATGTATTTATGACAGCAATTACCACCTGATAAGATAGCATATAAAATGAAGGTTTGGGCTTGGAAACAATAATATACAGTAAGAAGCGTGAGCCTCACTCCCTGCTATCATTTGCAAAAGGCAACCCTCGACTGGATGTGTGACATTAGGATTTGAGTGGCAGTAAAACGTGTCCACATTTCAATGAAGCCTAAATACGACTATAATTTAAAACCTCATAAAATGGTTTTACATTCTAGCGGCTTTCTTGTAAAAGTTATATCAAGTGTTTATTTTTTTTTAAACAATATTTTGCTGCAAAGCAGATGAGAAAATTGGAACTAGGCATATCTTTCTTGTCAACTGTATTTCCAAGCTGCACCTCGAGCAGTCGGTGGCACGGTTGCCACAGTTTAACATGTTTTAAGTTTAACATGGAACAACAGGTGTGCCAGGAACAATCTAAGGAGTTATGTTTCTGTCGGTTTCACCTGGAAAATGCATAACCTAGCAACATCAACAGATTCTGAGAATTTCATTACTTGGCCAATTCATTACAGCTATATTTCAATAAGAAAACACGAGATTGCATTACTATTGTTGTAGTAAGTGGTACTTTTGTTTAATGTATAGTCCCTGAAGAAGGGCACATTGTGTATTATACCTCAGACGCCACAGCGTGAAACCCATAGTGGCCTAGCAGCATTAGTCAATTATTATTACACATCATATCACATTTGTATGAATAATTATAATTTAAAAGAAGCACAAAGTTGTGTTTTCTAAAGTGTTACTTCGGGATTAGGTTGATCCCAAGAAGGTGCAAGCATTGGCACCGCCAACAGTTTGGGCTTTTCTGTAGGCATGGGAGAGGCATTTTCCAGGCATTTCCGGACTGGTAATAACTGATCATTGATGATAGCAGATGCAAAATGGTGAGAGTACCTGGGCATGTAATAGCAGTGCCTGGCAAATGCATAATGGGTACACTAGCCGAAACTGTTGGCTATGCCAATGCTTTGCCAAGTCTCAGGAGGATAGCTCAGGGGCAACATGCTTGCCTTGGTAGCAAGACGGCGCAGAGCGCCACAGGTTTCATCCCTGGGTCCGTTCTTCGAAACCTATAGGTATTAAGCTTGTTATAAATAACCAATTACAATGCCTTTTTTTAATGAAGACTTCTGTGAAGGAAGTGCAAAGTGCTTATAAATGAAGTCTCTGAAGGCAGGCATTAAGATTTTTTTTTATTACGAAGACTGTTTTAAAAATACATTGTCAGGCACTTTGAGCTCAAAATTTGATCAGAAAGCTTGATAAAACTCGTTCAAAGAGATCTGTGTTTTGAGATGGAAGGTATAGGAGGTGGGGGGGGAATGGCCACAGTGAATGAGTGGGTAAATAACCAAACAACACCTACAAGCTTTGTATCCCTGATCATATGCAATTTCTCTCTAGCTCTACTCTATTGCAATAGTTTTGGTTTATAGATGGCACTTTAGCGCCACCCAATAGACAAAAAAAAACAAGTAATAGACTAATTGAATGTGGTCTATTATTGGCTTTACAAATACATTTGGAATACATTAATGGTTTTGCATTAGCACATTGTTTTTTTTCTTCAGAATCTGCTTATATTTTAAGTGTATATTGGGGGAAAAGTCCTGAAAGAAGGCTATCATTGTGGGGGACAGTGCACTAGCATTACTACTGCATCCACCTTCCACAACACAATTATTATGCGATGGGTTGAGATTGACAAGATAGTTGGATGACAGTATATACATTTCAAACATACATTTTCAAACTACCAGCATTCACTGCGCACACTCTATGTGGTCTCGCGCGTACAACATGCACAGCTCATGTAGCCCCCAGTCACACTGGGTGTGGCTTTCCCAGTATGCCCCGCCTCTTCTTGTCCTACCGTTCGTCTCCAATACTGCAACTCCTCGCGATAGCACCTGATCTGACTTCTCTGCCAGCGCTATTCTACAACATTCCTGGAAACACCCCGAGTCTGGCTTCTTGGCCTCTGCTAACTGCACAATATTTCTCACCCTCCTTTATTTTTTGCCTGTTAACTTAAAGCCAAACTTGTAACATGCTCCGAAACCTTCCGTTCCTGTCCCTCAGATTATTGCTACTGTTGCTATATACCTCAATCACACCTGAGATTGACTCCTAAAACATGTGCTAAACCTGCAATTTCTTTTAAAAATAACAATTCCTACTCGTCCTCTCGTTACACCAATGTATTACACCTATATATTATCTGCAACGCACCTTTTTTGCGATTTCTGCACGCCTGCCTTGTGCTAATCGTGTAGTTTCTCTGGAACTCACAGGTTGTGACTTGTTAGCTTAGTGCCCAATATTTAATCACATCTGAAAATCACTGACCTTGACTTTTTTGCCCACTGCATATATTATACAATGTCTGTATGCGCCAGTTCTTCGACTCTTAAACTTAATGCCAAACTTACAACTGACCGTACCTTGACTTTGCTTGTTCGCATACATACCGGATGTTGGCCCTTGTGGCATGAGGTGCAGCTTTGCCAGAGTATGCCTTGAAGATCACCTGTATACTTCAACCTTGTAACACTTTGCACTCACTTTAACAAACGACCTGATGCCTGCGGGTTTGGCATGCTGCTATAAATGTAAAAATAAACAAATAAGTAAACACACACATGTGTTTACAAACCATATCCCTCTGCAGAGATTTCCATATCAGAAGCCAAACCATAACAAACATTACTGGGTGCATAATATTCGGTTGCTCTACATATACTTACATGTATATAGCAGGTGAAAAACACACACCACCACCGACCAGTGCGTTTGTTTGGCAATGCACATGAATATAGTTTGCACAATTACAAAACACACATGCAACATGAAGAACTGAATTTCTTCCAACATAGCCACAGATACGGATATTTCATGCACAAATAAACACAGGTAAACGTAACCAGATTCTATTAACATGGCTATAGAAATGGATCAATAACACACACCCATTCACGCACCACACACACGGCTTTGTGCACACACCCACACAAACACACACACACCACCGCACTTTCTTTCCCCCAGAAATAGTGTGAAGATGAGGAAATATTTAATAAAAAGTCCAAAATTGCTTAGGTAGTGGAACTAGAACTAGGGAATCCGTCCAAATGAATAAGTAGGACGAATACTCCAAAAAGCAAAAGAGCAGTTTCACAGTTATTCGAAGTTATTCGAATGTTTATACAAATGCGGGTAATTTATTAACTGTTGTACAAAAAAAAACAGACAGTTTCATATTTTCTGATCACCTTAAGTTGCTCTTCCAATTTGAGATACATCTGTGTTACAATTAAAAAACAAGTATCAAGTTATTGGGCTGTGTAATTATTAATTGTTTGGGGTAAACTGATCCTTGAAGTACTCAGAGGGAATGGAAGCCATTCTAAAGTGTATTTGAGTCAATTTGATTGGATTAGTTTGGTTGTTATGCTATGCTATTATTTTGTACAGTGCCCATCACTACTGAAGTGGTATTGCTAAGCCTGACATTGTCCGTGAGTTGGCATACTGTGACGCCACCAGAGTGTCATCAGACCTTGGTCTGTGGATATGAAAGAAGAAAGGTTTAGGGGAAAATTGGTGATTGGAAAGGGGGATTAGCCAGTGGAAAAAAATCGTAGTGAGGTAAAAACACAAGCGGTGCTGAGGTTCAATGTGTTTTTTCTAACTGTGATTAGTTATTGGTAAGCGTGAGAGAACCTTTCTAGAATATATGCCCGTTTTACAAGCAAGACTTAACTGTGATGACAGTATCTTGACCAGATAATATCTGGCCCTAAATTAAAGCTGGTGTGTGGTTGTATGATGGGGTGGTGGGGGGCTGCAGAAGCTGGTTTGATCAGAACCGTAAGAGCAGCTCAGCATTCTCTACAGTGATGAATGCTTGCGAGCGATTTGGGAGGATTATGATATGATATGATGTTTTATTTGTATTGCGCTCGTACACAAGTGTTTCAGAGCGTGACAAGGCAAGGGAGGGGAAACAGGGGAGAACAAAACAACGATCTTACAAGGCCCAGCGACATTGAGAACGTGCAAGTGCATGGGAAAGGGAAAGGGAAAGGGGAAAAGTGCATGGAAGGGGGAGAGTGGAGAGTGCAGAGCAGAGGAGAACAGATAAATAATAATAAATACAAATACATAGATAATGAAGCAATAACATGGGTAGTGCAGTCAGCAAGTGGCAAGAGCTGTGTTTACGGCAGCAGAACTGGGTATGTCTGATAAGTGCATAAAAGAAGACAAATTGGGTGTGGGGGACTGTGGGGGTTACAGATACAGTCCCCAGTGCGACGGGTGGCTGGGAGGCAATGCAGAAGGGTAGCAGGGTGAGCCGGTACAAGGGCCCGGGGGGCAGAGGGTAGCCAGGTGCACAGTGCCAATGGAGCGGATCAGCAGCGCTGAGGGGGAGCAAAGGCAGATGCAAAGAGGAAGGTCTTGAGGTGCTTCCGGAACCAGAGATGGTTCTCTTCAAGTTTTAGAGTGGCAGGGAGGCTATTCCAGAGGGAGGCCCTAGTCGAAGACAGAGATCTCCCCCCAGCTCGGGTCTTTGAAAAATGACTGACCCTGAGGGAGTTAGAGGTAGAGGAGCAAAGGGCTCGAGAGGGGAGGTATTTGCAGAGGGATATCTGAAGGTATTTTGGGCCTAGGCCCCAGAAAGCCTTGTGGACAATGCAGAGGGTTTTAAATTTAATCTGTGCATACACTGGGAGTCAATGGAGAGATTTCAGAGCTGGAGAGATACGATACAAGGGTCTGAGGCCAAGGGCAAGTCTTGCAGTCCTGTTCTGGATTAGTTGCAGAGGATGAAGAGTAGAGGCATGTACATTTAGAAAGAGGCTGTTACAATAGTCGAACCTAGCTTGGAAGACAGTGAGCTTCTGGGGAAAGGAGAGGAAAGGAAGAGTACCTCTGAGGAGTTGCAGTAGGAATTTTGACTTTTTAGAGACCTCCGAGATGTGTGAGGAGAAGGAAAGTGTGGAGTCAAAGATGACCCTGAGGTTCTTAGCCTCGCAGGTGGGAATGGGAGGAGGGCCAAGCGAGGCCGACCAGAGAGAGAGGGGAAAGGATGGAGAAGGTGTGCTGATGAGGAGGATCTCAGTCTTGCTGGCATTCAGGCAAAGATCATTGGCGGCACACCAATCTTGAATGGCAGTTAGGCAATCCGAGATGAGAGAGGGAGAGGAGGTGGCCGAGGGAAGCCTGAAAATGAGTTGAGTGTCATCAGCATAGCACTGGAAATGTGAGCATAGAGTGGCAATGCAGTGAGCAAGAGTTGCCAGGTATTGGCTGAAAAGCCAGGGCGAGAGGTTAGACCCCTGGGGAACACCACAGGTACAGAGGAAGATAGATGATAGGAAGGACCACAGTTGGACCTGGGTAGGTCGATCAGAAAGGAAAGAGGTCTGCAAGGCCAGAGCCTGATCAGTGATACCCAGGTATTCACGGAGACGGTTGAGCAGGATGGTATGGTTGACCGTGTCAAAGGCAGAAGAGAGATCGAGTAGGATGAGGACAGAGGGAATGTTAGAGTCAAGGTTGGAGAGCATATCTTCGTGGATGTTCAGGAGAGCAGTTTCCGTACTTCTGGCCACTCTGAAACCAAACTGGTGGTCATGGAGACAGCTAACAGAATCAGATCAGAATGAAGGTTAAGCTGAGAGATGGCCAGCTTTTCCAGGAGTTTGCCCAGAAAGGGAGTAATGGAGATTGGGCGATAGTTAGCAGGACAGAAAGGATCCGCTGAGGGTTTCTTGAGCAGAGGATGCACAAGGGAATGTTTCAGAGGGCAGGGGAAGGATCCTGAGGCAAAGGAATGGTTGCAGAAATCAGCAAGGGCCGGAGCAAGAGTGTCAATGTGGTCCTTGATGGTTTTAGAGGAACAGGGATGAACCTGTTTTGATGAGGCTTTCATAGATCAGACTTGTCTAGTGACCTCATCAGGGGAGAAGAGAGAAAACAAAGAGTAGGAAGGTGGGGGGATGGTTAAAGGGGTGTTAGCAAGTGCAGACTTAGGGGGAATAGGAAGGGGAGGGAAGGGGGTTAAAGGGTGGTTAGCAAGCGCAGACTGAGGGGGAATAGGAAGGGGAGGGGAGGAGAGGGTGGACCTGATGTCCTGGGTTTTTGAGATAAAGTGAGAGGCAAGGTCATTGCAGAGAGCCTGGGAGACAAGAGGAGGGGTAGAGACTGCAGCAGGGTTGGCAAGCTCCTTGCAGATTTTAAAGAGTTCGGCTGAGTTGTTAGATGCTGCAGAGACACGTGCTTGAATGTGGACTCTCTTCTTGGTGCGGACACAGAGTCTGTATTGCCTTTGGAGCAGGCAACAGGCCAGTTTGTCAGAGGATGAACAAGAAGCCCTCCATTTCCTCTCAGCCGCCCTACACTTACATTTAGCTAGGTCAGAGTCATACCAGGAATTACAATTGGCTTTGGACTTCAAGCGGATCCTCCTGACAGGGGAAAGAGCATCAAGAGTAACAGAAATGGAAGAGTAGAGAAGGGAAAGGGTTGGGTTCGGGTGTGAGTCATCCGGAGGACGAGGGGAGGGAGAGAAGGTGGCAGCAAAAGCCTCAACTGACACACGCTTCATAGGATTAGAGAACCATTTTTGCTCCATGAATGTTGGGTAGAGTTCTTCCTCTCCCAAGCCCATGTCTAGATCTGGATGATTGTGCATCACTCAGACTGTCTTTAGACTTAATGTAGGTGTGATACTTGACTTAATCCCACCATCCCTGTGCCTTAGGGTTGCCAGAGATCACAGAGACTGCTCTATATTTTGCAAAGCATATTGTGCCAGGGCTAGGATTTATTTAGTGGGGCGATTGCATGACTTCAGCGGAGGCTAGCAGAGTGTTTAGAAGGGTTGTGATAAGTGAGAAGGGCTTGCAAGGCCCAGGTTAATTACCCTTGCATTGCTTGGATCTGGAAACTATCACTTATTGATTGACGTTTGATTGCTCCGATGTTGCTTTGTGCTTGTTTAATGAAGTCTTTTTCTACTCAAGTACTGAATAACCCATTTTAACACTCAGTATAATGTTAATGTAAACATCAATTGCTTTTTACAGACAGTAGGTTCTTAATAAATGCAATAAAACATAGTACAGCCATTCAGTAAGACGGTATTGGTAACAAAGTGAGCAGATAACCAATAAAAAAGAAAAAGAACATTAGAAAATGCCAAAAATGTACTTTTTGAATTAACAATATTCAGCATGTTTAAAGTCACCCTGAAGTCCCCAAGCTACCTCGCAGACAAATCCATCTCCTGAGGCCTAGGCTCCACCAGAAGTAAGGACATGAGCAGATTAGATCTCCGCTGGTGTAGGAAGGAAAACACCAGAAGACAGGTCTTTTCTGTCTGCACCCCAAATCTTGGGAACCACCTCCCGTCAACATCAGACTCGTCCCCTTGTTTCTACAGTTCCAGAAGGAGCTAGAGACCCTCATCTTTAATGAATGGCTCCTCCCTTACACCTAGGGCCACACACCATCCTTTTCCCACCCTACATGAGACTCAGTGAGCTGCTCCCGACTGTTTCCTGCCATGATTGCTTGTATATCCCTTGCTACCAAACTGCCTACCCTGCCCCTCCCCTGTTTGCTCCCCGCTAACTTGTTTCTCTGCAACCCTCACCATGTTCTTCCCCCATGATTGTAAAGCATTCTGTTGCTTCTTTAAGCTAGGCCAGAGCTCAATAAATACCTGAATAATAATACAAATACTAACAATAATAAGTGTAACCCTAACAGGGCCCCTCCCTATCTTAAGTCACTTCTGTGATTCAATTAATTTTATATATCTTTTCTTCAATAACTTTCAAACTTGCATAAGTGCTAGGATTGTCAACATGTTCTTCTCTCTTAAGATAACTTGCAAAGATCCCTGCCTGGAAGTCTGGATATACACTCTCAGTGATAATACTACTTTTCATCACAACATGGCATGCTTCAGTCATTTAATTACCAGTTGGCCTTGTGATGTAAAGTGTGCCCAGTCTTTAGATATTCTGCAATCACATTGCTGAAGAAGAACCTTGTTCCAACAGCATGATACCTCATTTGAAGAAGTAGAAAATCCTTCTAATTGAAAATTAAAAAATAAATCACAATGGTTTTATGGTGAGAACTCCAAGGAAACAATATAAAACTAATATATTGAGGGCCAAATGAAAATTGAATTCATCGAATGAGCAGTAGGCAGTTTTGAACAACTGTTACCAAGTTGTATGTGTGTGCAGTCCCTATGCTTGAGAAACATTATAAGTGCTTTGAATCATCATCATCATCATTGAACCTTTAATCGGCCATCTTGATCTTCAGGTACAAAATATACAGGTAATATCACAATCAATAATCAAGAGACAACTGCATGTGTTGTACAATAATCACAGGAAGACGTTAAAAGAGCAGTAAGCAATCCATAAAGTAATTAAAATCATAAATTATTTGAATCCATATTTAAATAATATAATAGTGCTTAGAGTAGCAGCGTCATTCGACTGTATGGCCAATGTCTAGGCAGTGGGGATAGAGTTGAAGGGAGTAAGGGCTTTCATTTATGGCACAGGGATTCCCATGAGGTGATTACTAAGTGTTCCATGGGCAGATAAAACACATGGGAACATTTTCATTGTCAGGACTGATAATTCAGATTTAGATGGATTCCATGTTTCACTGTCTGGCCTTGTTTCAGTCCCTGACAGGGATGCAGAGCTGTGTTCTGTCCAAACTGACAAGTTGTAGAACTTAAGATTTGAGGTTTTTCTTGAAAGCAGAGACACGATCAAAGCCCCCAGGCCTGTCACCTGCCTAGCTAGTTGCAATGCTTTTTTACAATTTAATTCAGCATGGGGCCTATATCCATAATAAATGGCTTTGAGAGGTTTTAAAAATTGAGGTGTGAGGCTAATTATAATTCATAATTTATTTATTTTATAAAAATCACAGGGAAAGCACTTCATTTTTGGCACAAAAACATTTACAAATGTTACCATTGATAACGGAGTGAAGGACATTGGTCCTTTACAATCGGGTGAGGCAATGTGGCTTGAAGACCAGATGTTGCAGGGGAAGGTGAAAACTTAAACCAAGGATGAGGACAGCATGCAATGACACAGGAAGGGTATGGTGGAGGAGGTGTTGAATGAAGGATGAAGGGTTGACAGAAAAGTGCTGTAGCATTGTCCATTAAGGGTAGGGAGAGAGAATAACAGGGTGATGCAGTAGTGTAGAGTGCTAGGAAACAGGTTCTTCAGAAAGGAGGAGGTCTTTGAGGTTTAAATAGTGGTAGAGCTGTAGTCGTATGGAAAAAGGGAGAGGAAACACATTCCAGATTAGGGGAGCAATGACAGAGAGGGAGAGCAGAAACAAGAGGGAGCACAGGGGGGTTGGGCGGTGACAAGTAGTTGAGCCGAGGATTATTGTAATGAGCGAGGAGGAGAGTAGGGAGTGAGTTGAGATGAGTAGTGTGGGGCGAGTCCATGAATAGTTTTGATAGGTATTCTGTGCTTGTGATTCTCTGCTCCACTGGGAACAGTTCTAGATTTACATATGGGGGTTGTGCGATTGTTTTTTTCAGGTTTAAGCTAAGCCTGACCACCTTATGTTGGAGTTTTGGAAGATTCTGGATTTCCTGTTAATGGTAACCTGAATAGACACTCTTAGGATCGTCTTGGTGATTCTTACATAGTGGTTTCTTGGAAGGTGGGTTAAAGCTTCATGAGCATCATCATCAGATGATTTGTATGTTTTGTGATAACATTAGTCTCTGGTAAGAAAGCAAAATCTTGTCAAGCAAGACAGCAAGGTGTTTTACTTTCATTGGTAGACTCAAGGTCCCATTATGGGATTAAAATTGTAAAGTGTTACGGTTCAGGTCACTGGGCACCAGAGGTTTTATTTTAAATCAGGGTAAAGAAAACTTCCATTATGCACAATCATGTGCACAGTCAGATCTGTTCTAAGTATCCTAAGATACTGCTGTTTGCAGTCTGTTCATTTTTAAGGAAGATATTAAGTTGTATCTGCTCAGCTTTAATTTGGAAATGGATATAATGCTGTCTTATTACAACTGCCAAAATGTGAATGTTAATTTTAAATAGGAGCTTGGACAAGGCTGAGCGTTCAGCTAATCCATCATAAGCCTTTTTGATTTGCTGATCAAGATGATTTTGTAGATGCCCAAACAAGAAGAAGGAGTGTGTCATGAGCGCTACTCCCGAGGAGCCAAGACTGGCCCAGCGTCCCCGGAAGCAGGCTCATCATCCACACCCCCGGTTCCAGCAGACCCCTACAGGGGCCCTTTGGACCATGTCCTGGCACCTCTGGCGCCAGGCTCATAAGGAACCACAGTCCCGGCGCCATGGGCGCCGGGCTCATATTCTTAAAGTGTGCAGTAGTGATTGGGTGGACTTACCTGTGGCAGACCATGCTGCATACTCACCTAGAACAATCCAAGCTGGGTGAAGTCCCAGCCACTGGCTGGGAGGGACCAATCCTCTGTTACAGGAACTCTTTTCTTACCTGGGTGAGGCTGGAGGAAGAATACGCACCAAAGCACTTCTCCACTATTTAAACCACGCCCGATAGAATTCACGTGCTTCGCGTTATTCTGCAACAGCAGCAGGACGCTCACCGAGTCGGCTCCTGCATTCCAGGTCCAGACACACCCTCAGCTTCTCGAGCAGCAACCTGTGGATGAAGAAAAGGCACAGGAACATCTACTCACCAGAATTCAGGAACAAGAGTCCAGTCTCCGACAACCTGCAAATAAAGACATAAGGTTAGAAAACGGGCAACACGCTTGCAGCTGCGCTCGCTTACCTTATCCATCTGTGATTACACCGGAGTTCACTGCGGCCTTCGCTTCGGCAGCATCCCAGCACCTGGAAGACAAAAGACATTGTTAGTGGTGTCCGAGCCGAAGGGTTCGCAACTCAGTTATACTTACACGCTTCTTCACGCGCAGCAGCGGCAGCATCGCCCTCAGCATTTCGGCATCTGAAAGAAAGGAAAAGACATTATTAGAGGTGCCCATTTTGAAGTGGCCACAATTCAGTAATACTTACGCGCTTCTTCACGTGCAGCAGCGGCAGCATCGCCCTCAGCATTTCGGCACCTGAAAGGAAGGAAAAGACATTATCAGAGGCGCCCATTTGGAAACGGCCACAATTCAGTTATACTTACGTGCCACCGCACGTGCAACAGCGGCGGCATCGCCCACAGCATCTCGGCACCTGAAAGACAGAAAAGGACATTATAAAAGGGTGCTCCATCAGAAGCGGCCTCAGATCGTCTATACTCACGAGCCTCTTCTTGCACAGCAGTGGTGGTGTCGCCAACAGCTCCTCGGCACCTAAAGGAATATTACAAGCCACAAAAGGACACTGAGCCTAAACACTGAAATCATCCAGTGACGTAACTGGATTCCACGCGCCCCTGCACCAGAAGCAGGATGGAGAGCTCGGCTTTACTAAACCAAAGGTGAGAGTTCGTGGAGACCAGTCGAGAACCAAGAAGTGGGAAAAGCAGAAGATTGGTGGGAGAACTTATCCAACCAGCTTGTAATTACCCCTTTTTCTTCCACCTGCAGAAAACTCACCTTACAAGCCAGACAGTCAATATTCGGAGGTCCTGCCCAGAGCGTCTTCCGAGTTCTACGCCTCATCATAGTCATAGAAGCAACTGTAGCAGTCCAGTTTGGGTCAGCACCTCCGTGGGAATCAGGTGAGCGTTACAGAGAGACTCCTTTTCAGGGACAGGTCTGATATCCAGAGCCCTGTCTCTATTCCCTCTAAAAAAATCTTTCTGTCTAATAATGTATCTTGTCCATCATGGATACATCCTGCAGCATCATCACAGTGGCGTGTCCTTATCTAGTGACAAGAGCAGATTCTTTCAGCTGTTGATCAACATTGATTCATAGTGTTTTACAGGGTTGAAGCAGGAATGTTGTAGCAGTGTACAATAAAGTGGAGGAGTTGCTTTGCAATAGTTATATTCAGAATCCTACTAGAATAAGGGAGTTTTGATGTCAGTGGATAATTAGAAAGGGTGATCATTTTGGCCAGTGGTTTATTGAAGAGAGCTGTTGATCATGAATGAGCTTGCATGCATTTAGAACCTTTCTTCTTTTTAGGGAGGACCTTAGGACCATTGCGATGTATGAAGCCAGAATGTTGATGATATTCCTTATGAAGGTTGCTGCTCACAGATTCGTTAGAAGATTCAATAATTTGGCCCTCATTCACAAATTTGGAGGTACATGTAAAACAGGCAATAACAGAATTACCTCATGTGTTTTCAGCCTTCCTGATAAAACCCATAAGGACATCATTTCTCCAGCATATCCATGGAGATTTTATCACTCCAATAATAGAGGAATTACCTATAGAATGAAGTCCTATGGGACGTCAGATCGGGGACTAGCTACAGGTCCACAGTCACCAACAGACGTGTGCATCAAATATTGATAGTGCAGACATTTTGGGATAAACCTATAGGAAGCTGTTCCTTTTCGGTGCTAGGGACAAGATCAAATCAATACGCATTTTTCAAGGCTCTGAAAACTGTCCGTTTTTCCCCGTAGTTTCCACATTCAATATTTGTGGCAACATTGTTATCAAAAGCTACTTTGATTTCGAAGGAGGATTGCAGTTTACAAGCATAACTAAAATATGTGGGAACACACAACAGGCCAGTCCTTATCCACAGTGTCCAATGCAGGAAATAATGCTGCTGCTAGTGAATTCCTTCAAAGGGTGTAATTATGTACACATCCATCCCTATATTCTCCGCCTCTGCAACAACAAAAAAGCAAAAGAAAAGAAAGATACCAAACTGTCTAAAATGAAACCTTCTAAAAACACTTGCTTCATTCTTGATGTCTTGAAAGAAATGGATTATAAAGGAAATGGAGAAAGACATATGCTCCTGTAGTAAATCATACCCTTTTGTTATAAAAAAAAGAACAATGCAAATGGCTAGCTTTAAACACAAGCAAATAATTTGCATGATTCAATAGCACCTTCATCCACCAAATCTAGTTGGGAGCTATAGGACATACCCTATTGGAAGTGGTGAGGCCACCAACACAAATAAAGACATTTTGATAGAGTTCAGACCTTGATAGTAGTAGTGATAGAGCCAGCCCACATATAGAGGTCTAGCTAATGCATTGAAGCCAGGTTGTGGAGAGTAATTCCCACATATAAGTACCAGTAGGTGGAAGAATACCTGCCAATTTTGGTCACATAGAAACCACTATTCCAAGGTGGGACTGATACATGTCTTGTCCAGTTAGCTGTTGCAAAGTAATCTCCTCCTATTACCATGACAAAGACATCAACCCAGACCACACCACAACTTAGGAATGTGCCAATATAAAAAACACAGCCCAAACAAAGACCCCTCCCACAAGGAAAACACCATGATCATGAAAACAGTGTTCAATTTAAACTTTTTCACTATGAGTGACTGGCTGAATCCTATACTCAGCACGTGCCTGGGAAGATGTATTTGATATACAACAACGCATGGACTTCAGACACTTTGTCCTTCAGATGTGGCTCCTTTCATTAACCTTGTGTTACATACCCATACTGTAGGAAATTATGCAAACTAAGCCTGCTGCATCCTAAAATAAAGGTGCTCAAATCATTTTTTTGCATGTTCTATGGCTGCCACTTTTGACAACACATTAATTACTTTTTATCTTCAACCTTCTGTGGGAATCCAAAGTGGCTGGCTTTAGGTCGTGTTGCTTTTTTTGAGCATGAAAGTAGTGCAGGTTGATGGGCAGAGACAGAGGGCCGTTGCATGGAAACACCTAAAAACAAAGGTAACACATTATGAACATAAAAGATGGGAGGGACACAGGGCGCCCGTGTAATTATATAAAGAGCATATACATAACATTAATAATACATACAATATATAGATAAGAATGTAAACAATAAATAAATAATAAACATATAGATAATATAGCACATGTAGCAGCTATGACAATAGTGGAGGTAGGGGCGGTGCTCCAGGGCAGGCTCAGTGAGAGGGGGAGTGATGCTAGAAAGGGAGAACATCAAAAAAACATATAGGTGGAGCGAAAATTCCAGGGATGTTGTCACCTCTCCCCAAGGGGGAGCCACTGGACCCAGAAATTAAAGCATGTCCTATCTCTCTTTGGGGGGATTCCATATTCACTATAGCTGAGACCCATTCCTCCTTTGGTTCTAGCCAATGGTTACTTAACCTGTTCATTTACTGCCTTTCCTTCAATTATTAATGTGTATTTGCATTACATATATTCTTTTGCAACTTTGTAATATAGTTGCCGGGGCATCCCTGATTTCAAAATGGCTGTTGCAGTTTCTTTTAATGAACACTTATTGAGCGTGCCTGATGCAAAGATGGCCACCACACCCATGTACCTGCTGCCGCTGCGGGAGTGAGTGTGCACAGCTTAAAGATTTCATGTTGTTAACCTGGACACCTCACTTGGTGCGCCGCTACCACTACCCTTAGAGGGGACCCTACCTTACTGCTACCATGGAGATGGGAGCTCCTGCATGTTTCCCCTTTGGCGTGGCGGGGTCCACCTAGCCCTCCTCTCCTGCAGGAGATCCGTGGTCGTCCTCCCCAGCACCCGTTCCTCTCCACAGGCATATCCTGCAGATGCAAGATTTCTTCTTTGTAACAATCATCGCTGTCATCACGACTCATCTGCAAGTCCATCTGGGACACAGCACTGGGGAAAAACAAGTTGTTGTACAGGGAGAACACGGCCTGGAGGCCCAATATCACATCCCTATAGTCACTGATACACAGAAGTCCACACGTACGTTGAAGTAATAGCACCTTTTTTTCACAAGGCAGATATAAAGTAAGGGCATGGGTAATGGGAGACCCAGCCTGATCCAGTCCTGCCTCTTTCAACCAACTGACATTCACCTCCAGATCCTTGCAAGCATCTCAGACCCAACCATTCTCCCTTCTACGCTACATGATGGAATCCATCCCACTTCATGTTCTATAGCCAGCAGCATAGTATGCATATGTATAACAACTACAGGTTTATTTGATAAAACTCACCCTTCTGCATACACTTTTTCAAGCTCTGACCTAAACACCTACCATACCTCCACAGCACAACAAACCGCACGCACTTCACTACACCACAACAACAAAACAAACTACATATAGCCTCGCCCAACACCACATGGCGGCTACCAAATTGAAAAAACACACCTACGCCACATGGCAGCTACCAAACTGAAAAAAAACACACCTATGCTCAGTGAATGGTGTCAACTGAACTGAGGCTGCCAACAGCACAACACAGCACTCTTGTTCTTTTTTCCCTGTCAGTCCTACTAACTTACCCGCCTCCCTCCTTGTTTTACAGATCTGTCAGAGCACCAAGAAATCATGCAGGTGGCAACAGTGCATGGTATAAGAACCTTTACCATAAGATAAGATCACATAACATAAAAAGCACAACACACTGTATATTGTATCAAACAGAAAAGTAACTTTGTTCTAGAATGGAATACATGTGTTTCCACGTCACAGTTATGGGGGAGCCAGTGGACAATATTGTGGCTCTCCTATGTCCGCTGTTAGCTACATGCTAACAGACTTTACAGACTTTGAGGATGAGCACATATATATTCAGCTATTGATGCATACGCCAAATTCAAAAATACCAGAGACTCTGCAGCTGGCAACAGATCCCAGCTCGCCAGCTGTCCTGATAATTTCCTTGGGAATGCAACTGTCAAAACACGTGTCAACATTATGTTAATCCAAATGCAAACCACGTGTAGGAGGTGGACAGTGAGGGAAGTAGGGAATCCTGTTAATAGGGGGGAACCAGACAGGGCTGGCCAGAGCAAACCAGTGTTAACTGCTAGTAACCTGCACATGGGTATATTTAAGAATTTCAATGTTGTTTGTTGGGTCCTCTAACAAATGCCAAAGAATGTCCTGTCACAAGGGCCTAGTGAAGGCAGTGTAACAATGGTGGGGCCCTACACCAGAGTGTGTAATGGTGCGCAAAGGCTGGAATTACTACAAAAAATGAGGACAACAACTTTGCAAAGTGATTCATTCTGATCCTCAAACCTCAGGATTGAATATCCCCAATAGTAAAGAGCCTCAAATTGTAAACGATTGATTATCTTTCAAATCCATTGCATGATCCATCATATTCTTTATTTCAATAGCCCAAAACCATGTCTCTCTAGTGAAGGCCTACTTGCCTAGTGGAGTCCTCTGATTGCCGGTACCACAAACTGAAACCGACCAGGTAAAAAATAAATTGCATATTGGTGGTCAAACCCTAGGTATTTCAGTTCCCAAGTTCTGAAATAACATTCTCCAAAACCTTGTACAGGAAAGAACTTACCGAATTTTAGAACAGTCACAAATTCTGGATGCATCACCCCACCGTCACAGATTCAGCCCCACTTTGAACTACTCGAGAAATTGCAAGCTTTACTACACACTTTGTTAACCCCAGCTCTAACCACTTGCATTTGTAAACCATATTGCTAAATGGAAGATTCTAGTCTCTTCACACCCTGTGTTATATTTAAGGGCAATTGTGTTATTACCTAAATTATGTCTCTGTATACCAGAAATGTACTCACCTGTAACATGGATGTATACTGACACTTCTTTTTTACCCTTTGCCCCTTCCACCTTTCGTCCCCAACTTGTCTCCTTCCTCTCTCCTTGACAAGACTATTTAAGTAATTGAACTAGCAAATAAAAAGATATCATTAAATAAACTCAAAAGTGGAGGTTAGCATGGAGAGGTTTGAAGATTTGCTGGTCCGAATACATGATATGATATGTTATTTACAACGCACTTCATACCCAGGTATCGAACCTGTGGTGCTCTGTGTTGTCTTGCTTCAAAGGCGAGTATGTTGCCCCTGAGTTGTCCTCCCGAGACTAAAAGCATACAAGGGATGTGAAGGATGAGATGAATGTAGTTGCCAAGGTAGACCTCATAACCAGCGGAAGAAATGTAAGAATGTTTGCTTCATCCAGATTTCCAGTATACTTTCTTATCTATAAGTGCTTTTGAAAGAGAGTGTGGATCAAGAGAGTTGAGTTGTTTCAACCCTAAAGCCAATGTAGGTGATCCCATTCACAGCCTGGTTTATGTAGAGGAGAGTTTTGAGTTTGAGTAGGAGACTCTGTATGAGAGATGTATGTGAGAGATAAAGATGGCAGCGTGATGTGCTGGTGCCAACAAGGGAAACTGCACATTACTTAAGACTGCTCAAGAAGGGCAAGTTGTCTCAAAGGAGTAAGGATGTGAGCACTGTGTTTATCAGCAACCAGTATTTAAAGATGTGTAGCCGCGAGAGCAGAAATAGGAGAGGATTCAGATGTACAGCTTAGCTCATTTAAGCAGCAAAGCCTGTTTTGTGCAAGGATAGTCTGATCCCTGAGAGCATGAAAGTACAGTTTAATGCTGGGTTGGATACGCGCTAAATATCTAGACAGCCAATAGAGTCTGATGAGTGAATGGACCCCATTGTGGTAACACAGAATGTGAATTCAAGGATTTCATGCTGCCACCAACGGGAGCAGAAGAAGGTTATATAAGTGACAAAAACTCGACCCCAAACATAAATTAAATGTTTGCAATAATAGAGGGTGAATTGTTTCTCCAGAGTAGGCCTATCATCTGCTGGTCATGAGGTGGATTTTGAAGTTGAATCTAGGACTTTACCCTCTGTCTTCCCACCTATTTTGGTGCTGACTTTTAAACACATGCAATCAGGAAAGGCAGCCTCCACTGCTATGTTGTTTGCGTGCATCATGAGAAATGTATTCTCTAACAAGTGTGGTGTCAGACGCTTTCAAGATGACATACCGGTGAGAGAAGCTAAAGAAGCTGAGTATGACAGACTACCACATGCTGTGCAAGATGTGAGGTTGAGCATTAAAAAAGAGGTGTTAATTTAAAGTCAGACAGGTCAAACGATAATACATCAAGGAGTAAAACTGAAAACTGTTCTAAATATATTGTGAATTTCTCAGAAAACACAGAGATACTGAAATAATGAAGAAATTGACATTGTTTGATTGGTCTACATGATGCAAGCAGCCTGTTATAGTCCGAAGAGAGACATGTTGAAAATGCTCCCACCCTTCCACGCTTTGAGCCTCGGCCTAGACTGTTGATTCTGTGTATACCAGTGAAAGAGGAGGGATGTTTATACATGTCCAGGTTAAGAAAGAACTCACCATCACTTTTGATGCCCAGGTCCAGAGTAACAGTGATCAGAAATTCCCTATCAAAGAGAAGAAGACATGGGTGCTTGCTACCATTTTTCAGACAGTTGTATTGTGAAGACCCTTCATTATTATAAGTGTTCATAAATAAATAGCCATTGTTTTAACATGAGGGATTTGTTCCTGGAGATGACTATATTGTGAGAGGAATGGCCAGCATCCAAGAGTTCCATTTTATGCTAGACTGTTGGCCATAGCAGGATATGCCCTTTGATGATTGCTTGTTTTGTTTGCCAGTTGTACCAGGGGAAGTTAAAGCAAAGGTGAAATTGGAGCCCCTGGGGCCTAGCTGGACCATTTTGTAGGCAAACGTAATACAGTGTGGATGATCGAGGTTGTGAAGTCTTTGGAGATGGACAGAGTAGCAAAATATTCCCATTTATGATGGACACATAAACCCTAGCGTGATCATAGTTTTTGTAAAGTCAAGGATATGCTGTCAGTGCGTGGATGGGGGTCATTTAGGAGTGGCAGATTTGTTTCTCTGGAGTCTTTAAGAGGGCAGGTGATTGACAGTTCACAAAAGCGGGAGGGACCTGGACCACAGTTTTAATAAAGGAAGGTCATTGAAGAAGTTTTGGTGCCCCAAATGGTTGCAATGGTGGAGGAGATTGTTGTAAACTGCTCATCATGTGCTAAGAGCAATTAAAACCAAAGCACCAGTGTGCCACCTTTCAAACGTGTGGGGTGCCAGTGTGCGAGAAGTTGTCATTGGATATCAACGGATCTGTGGTCATTTTGGCAGGAATGCTAGATTTCCAATGCTGCAGATTGAATTGATTGATTCAAAGTGGTGCAACATTAAGTTTGTAGCAGTAAGTCAATTTTATTGCTCATATGTTGATAAATCAACATTTCACCATATAAAGACATGATCAAAAGGAATTCAGGAAAACAAAAATCTAAATTAAATTGCTAACACAGGTAATGCCCAGATCATTGTGTGAACAAACATTTGAAAAGGGATCCCAACGTGTCATAAAATTCAAATTCCCTTTGGGCTAACATGCTGACTGTGCTGTTGTACTGGTTAATTAAGCCAAACATTGTCACACAACAGCAGGAATTTGTATTGCAAAGTCCAGAATCTATACTACCTTGAATTGAAATTTCTGATCCTATTTGCCCATTATGTTGTAAATAGTGTCATTTTATGGATCTCTTTTATCAACTGTGAATATTTTTACATTTGTATTCGTGTTGTACGAATTGTATTTTATAACTTAAAGGTTAAAATGCCGAATAAAAGTATGTTTGATGATGATGATGTTTAATTTATTTGCGACTAAAGACCTCAGCATACCCTAATTTCATGTACCATCATGAAAAACATAAAGGCTTCCTGACATGGAGTAAAATTATACATTTTAAAAAGCCGAATCAGATATCCTACACAAGGATACTTTTACCTATTGCAAAAGTACAAAAAGTGCATTTTGAACTCAATTTGATTTGTCATTCCACTTACAAGATCAAACATTGTCAGGAACTTAACGAGCTTGGTTTAGGTGTAATGTGTTTCTGAGTTTCTTGGCTTTACTCTCTTGAACTCTTGAGAGGTTAACATGAATATTCATGGTTGAACACATATCTGGCAAATCGCTTTTGCGATAGACTGGCAAGATTCAGTTTAAAGGATCATATTTTCCTGATTCAGGGAAAAACCTTTTCAATCCTTGAAAAAAGCTGCCATGTTATCAAACAAGTATCGGCAGTTGTGGCTTTTATGTAGGCATGGGAAAGGCATTTTGCAAGGCACTTAAATATTGATCCTATCTGACAATAAGTAGACAACAGCTGGAAAATGGTGTCAGCACCTCAATATAGCAGGATATCTAATGGCTATTCTCGAATCAAAATTATTGGTTTGTACAGTGCCTGTTAATAAGAGCAATTCAGTGCAAGGAACAGATAGAAGAACAGAATTATTGATTATAAATCAAGTGCCTGTGATGCTGGAAAGGCCTACCTGTCCTTGTTCTGTAGTCCTTTTTCGTGTATGTTCTGAGTTATTTTCTGCACTGGAGTCCATGTGGGACTCCTGGCAGTGCAGCTCTTCCTCTTTTAGGTTTGGTGTACAGACCCTTGGGATAACCTTATGGCACCCATGGGCGGGGGTACAACCCTGTACCTCTAGTGTATGTTTTTGAGCACCTGTGTGTGGCCCACATAGCAGGGTATGGGCTGGTGGCAGCTCCATGCTCAATTTGACATGTGCTCTGAGTATCCTCCATTTTGGGATTCCCAAGCCCTGCCATGGGAATTTGTTGATTCCTGACAGTTGACAAGATGGCCCCTGTGGCTTCTTGCTTTCTATTGCCTGTTAACTTGTTTTTCCCAAAGTCCTGGGAAGCCCTGACTCTGTTCCTGCCCCCTGACTTGCTGTTGGGTGAAAGTTCCATATATGGTATGGTGGGGAAGTCCAGGCCAGACTGGCTGGAGCGTTCCCAGTGACTGTATGTGGTGGGTACACCCCTGGGGTGGGACCAGGATGAATGGAGTGTGTGAGCAATGTGCACTTCTTGTTATGGGTGTCTGGTTTCTGGTATGAAATACAATGACTGAGACAGCCCTGCCCGAAACTGGTATGAATGCAGTGTGGAGTGCTGACTGCTAGGTACTTGTCCCAATACACATTCCTTGTTGTGAGTGTCTGAGAGGGAGGAGAATGGCATGAATGCACTGTGAGCCTGATTGGCTGACTGCCTGCTGAATGCCCTTCTGAGTGATTGGTTGCCTGATTGTGACCCAGCAGAGTGAATGAGAAACAGAACAGTATATCTGGGGACCTCTCACTGATGGAAATCGTTCAGAAGCTGAAGTCGAAACCGATGCTCGATCTCAACCGCCGAGCCCAAAGAAGAAAGTTGACTGCTGTTGCCTTCACCACAATCTGAAAGCCGCTGTGACGTTGAGACTGATCCGAGAGAGGACCTGGCTAGGAGACCTTTCCCAGAGCTATTAGGGACCATTGTGCACCGCTAACCTTTGCCGAAGTGCTGTGGAAGTCAGCCTTTGAAAGACTGTCAACCGGAGATGGGGACCATTGAGGAGAATGAAGAGAAGCACCCTAAAGCCGTCCAGCGTCGTCGGCCAGGGTTCTCAGGTTTGCCATAACGGCTGGTGGCCCATCGAAGCTGTGTTGCCCAGAAGCAGGAACCGCTTGATGCCGAGCCGCCAACGACCGGAGCCCCACACTCCATTGATTAAGACACTTTGAATTCAAGGACGCTCTCGCCAGCACCGCCGACCGCTTTGTCCCGCTGGAGAAAGTCAAGGCCACCGACACACTTAGGAGCTTCTGCCAGTGGCCCAAAGTTCTTCAGTAACTCTTTGTGGCCATGAACCATCGTCGTCGAGGTGCACCGCATGCCTCATCCTCGCAGGACGTCCCCTAATGATGGCTGACATAGGCTTCCCCTTAAAAGCACAGAGGTATCTTAAAGAGATCATGGGGGGATGGTTTTTAGATGGGACTGGCCAGGTAGTGGTTGGGAATGGTCATAGAGACTATCATGGCCATGAGTGGTAAATGGGTGAATGTATAACCAAGAAATACCCACAGTATTTGTGTGCACCACCTCCCTCACATCCCATCTCTCTGCTAACTTCACTTCTCATGGCAATAGTTGCGGCTTACAGGCATCGCTTAAAATGCCACCTAATTGCAAACCTTAAAAACGTTTGGATAATTATACACTCAGTTAATTATCTCATGATTGCCCCACTTTTTAAACTTGTGATTCGAGAGCTCTCATGCTTCATGTTGCAATGTGTGGGAAGACCATCCAGTCCTGTATTTTTCCCTTGGGATCCTGGGACTTCTCTTTTATCCCTTCCCATTTCAAATTTAGGAAAAACAACAGTCAGAGAATATCAAGGTAAAACAGGACTGAATGGCCTTTTCACGCATAGACATGAGTAACTTGAGGGCTCTATGATTGCTGTCTGCCGGCCTGGCTAGTTGGGTAAAATATTTGAGCTATGACTGCAGTGAGCTCCAACGTACATCAAGAGAGCATGTTTATTTGCCTCTTACAGTAACTCATTGGTTAGGATGGTAAACTGTAATTTGCCCCTAGCCACTTTTTCTCTCCAATTTACCACAGCAGCCTCTGAAACAGGGCTAACAGAAAATAAAAGTTGCTGAAAATCTTTCAGAAAAGGTTATTGGAAATGCAACAATATGACCTGTGGCCACTTAAAAAACACTTACAGAGAAAGGTTTGCGTAGGCTTAGACAAACAAGGAATTAAGCGCACAGCTCCCAGCAAACACATTTGCATTAAACTATGACAAAATTAAGGACATAGAAGTATTTATCTTTTTAAAGCTGCCACTGTGCACATGACCCAGGTAGCACAGTAACAACCCTGGTTACAAATGTATAATTTTCTTTTGAAAATCAATATAGTGTTTTTTCTTGCCCACCATCCACAAAACGTTTGGACCAATAGTTACCAAAGATTTTCATGTATTGAAAGTCAGATGGGAATAAGACATTTTGATATTTGATTGGATACACAATTCTGGGCACTTATTACGTTCTTAAATGTAAAGAATAAATTCACTCTATCGGATATATTGATAGTGTGCTATGGGCACTGCCATTTTAAAGCTGCCCATGAGCAATCTCAAATCAGGAAACATTCTTGTACCAGAAGACATGTCTGGCTCATCACATTTTAATATGCTGAGTCTCCCTTATATTATTGTCAAAGAAATCAAATTACTTTACACTTCTCTTTCTTTCCCTTATCAGTAGTGAGTAATCTGAGAAAGTCAGATAAAACTGTTGGCTTTATCAATTCTTGTGATTTTTTTTAACAGGATGTCAATCCCAGACACATATACATTAAAGGGCTGCAGGCACACTTGATTAAGGCATTTCTATTACACCAGTAACAAAGTTTACTGCTGCAATTAAGCCAACACCTGTCAGCAGACAGCTTAGAACTAATACTGGCAGACCAAAGGTTCATGCTATTGCTTGATAAAGATAGCTCAAAGAGATCAGAGGTGGATACAGATATAACTAGGACATGTACAAGAATCAATAACAATATCTAATATCAATACATGTTTAGGTGAGAGGAGTTAATTATATCAAACTGTCTCACACAAGAAATGTGATGAGTTGATACTGAATAAGATACTCTTCCAATAGATATAATGTTAATGTGAATTGTCCCACTTACATTGAAAGATGTGGGTACTTATAAGAATGTAACTTGGCTGTGTGCAGGCCAATTATGTAAGAATGATGGGCAGTGCCATTGCACTTCATTAAAATAAAATTTGTCTACCAAATACAGAGCCTGTGAAGAAAGATCATGAATATACCAGGACATGTGCACAGCAGGGTGACTGATTCATGAGGGTGGATGAAGCAAGTCCTTCTTTTCCAAGTGATAAGAATCCTCAAAATGAAGTGCTGGTGGAAATCCGGCTGTGGGCTTGGTGGAAAATTGCCAGCCAGAAACATTCGAATTGCAGGCAGAGTAGACATGCATGCAGGTTGGAGGCAGTAAAATAACTGAGGCTTCATTGGCATTTAGATGAGTGGCCAAAATTGCAATTGTAAGTATAATACACTGCAAGCTATTATAATGGGAAAATTCCCAACTATACCAACTATAATGTTTTTTTGTTGTTGTAAAGAATTACTTCCTTTTGTAATTTTAGAATGTCAGCTGTTGTTCAATGCATGCTTTTTAAAAGTGACTGAAGCCACTTAATGATAGCTGGATGCATGCACTGTGAGAAACCTGAAGGTGTCTCACCTGCTAGTCCCTGGGGATCTGTCATCCAGGTGGCCAGGACATGGCCATAACATTTGGATCCAGTTACCCTTGGTGGACAGTGCAGGAGGATCACCTGAATGAGGGGTCTTCAGGGAGTTGAAGTGGGCCAACGTATAGTGAGACGCAGTATCCCCTTCCCTGTAACACCTTTTTGCCATCCTACCAGGTAGGATACTTAGGAACTCAACCCCCTCCCCTTTCCCAACACAAACACTTTCTCACGGACAGCTCACTGTGAGAGAAAACAGACTAACACCCAAGCTGTAGACCTGATATGTCCCAACACAATAGTCAGGCAGTCAGGCAATTACTGATCATTACACACCCCTTACTTCCTCACACATCCCCACATGGATAAAAACAGAGCATGAAAGCACACTTTGAGCAAGACAAAGCACACAAGGACGCAGCAATTCAAAAAATGGCAGTTTCATACAAGGAGAAAGACAGCAAGACCAAAGAGGCTTGCATGGAGGGACGTTCCCTGACATTTTCAGAGAAAGACGGTTACATTTGTGAGCCTTTCGAGAACAAGAAACATAAGACCTGGAATTAAAGCTGAAAAACCCTGCATTGTGCGTCGCAGGTACCCAGGGCCCACCTGCTTCGATAGCCAAAGCGAGGAGGAGTGTTTGCTGCTGTGGTACTGTCCTTGGCTCCCACAACAAAGCAGGACCAGTAAAGTCATCGCAGCCTGTGAGTCGGGGAGACTAATACCAAGCTGGTCGTTGTTAGAGCCAAGGTTGCAAGCACAAAACATTATATGGAGAAATGAGAAGAGAGCAGTGTGTGAAGCGTATGTGACGAGTGACTTGAATATAATTAAAACAGCAGATGAGTGACTGAATTTATGAAGCCAAGACAGATACCGTAAACAGATTGGTTTGGTGCCACATGGGTGCTCATTCAAAGGTCTCTGTTAGGTATCCAACTGAGAGGTGGCAAATGTAAAAATTAATTGTGAAATCGAAGTGGTCCTTCAACCAGTCAAGCTAAACCCTGTGCACATTTCAAAAGTATTCAATAGTTAACACTAACTGACATTGGTCTGAACCCAGCTGAGGGAGAATAATTGTGTAAGAGGAAGTATATGAGCCCGGCTGAGGGGGATCCGGGATGAACTGCGAGTCACCCGAGAAATAATTTTCTCTGAACATTGGAAAGGGGATCTGAGCCCAGAAGAGGGTAATCCAAAGTAACGACCGTTGTATAAAAGGGATCTGGGCCAAGCTGAGGGGATCCAGGGTGAAGAGTTAATCACCTGAATTGAGTACTTGTAAGAACAAAATAACTTTTTGTTTGTTTTGGTACATCAGGCCCTCTGAATCAAGAGACTTTGAAAAGTAAAGAGACTTGGGCCCTGATGCTAGTAATTGAACTGTTTCCTCGTGCCAAAGAAGCCAGAGATTGTGCTACGCTAGAGTGAACCCCCTTGTCCCGTGCTGAAAACGTGGCGAAGGGAGGCCAACAGCACAAACATCCTGACATATAATTTTGTGAACACTTCTTTCTTTTTCATAAACATTACCCCCACGCTATTTGTATTTAGCAGTAAGGATTGCCAATCGTTTTTTTTAGTATAGGCCGTTTTAATTTGACAAGACACTACTAGGACAGTATTATTATTTGATGATCGTAGCGTGCTCCTATCTGTAGATTTAGGATTAGATAGGCGTTTATCACACCCTTGTTGAAGTTCAATAAACACCCTTGAACTCACTTGTGTCTGTTTTACTGTTGATACCATTCCTTCCTTACAGCACTCACCATAATTATCAACCCAAATGGTTCAGGATTTGCTAAATATACAATTTTTAGGCTTTCACTTGATTATAACCAATGCATTTTTCTTCTCACACTCTGCGCTTTGGAATTAGCCAAATGCGCGCCCACACCTCTGCATGCATCTGCCTTCACATACAACTCGAGTGACACTTTGCACAACACTTCTGCCATAAGAATGTAGCTGCTACCTTTCAAAACAAAACATTCAAACTGTAGCTACACACAAAACTGACTATCCTCTTACACACCCCCCTCCAGCTTATTTCCTTAGCGTACCTCTCTCCACCCATACACATACCAATTAGACATGGGAGGCTAGCAAACCCTCATAACCTTTTAATGGCCATTATGCACACACGCATACTAGCACCTCCTAACTTTCCCATACTTTGGACTGCAGTCTTCTGAGGGCGTTCAATCTACTGCACGTTCAGACAATACCCATGATGAAAGGTGCTTTACAAAGGATGAAATTAAATGAAATTAAATTAAATATAAGCTGAACTTGGAGTGTGGAATGCAAACAGTGTGTGCAGCAATGGTGGAAGCAGCAGCCATATTCGTGAGAGGACCAATCCTGTGACTATATGCAGAATAAAGAAATGTGTGTGTTACTGATAGATCTGTTTTCCAAAAACATATTAGAAGCAGATGTGATGAATGAAAAGTCATGCCAAAAGCAATCTAGGTGCATAGGATGCCACATTAAATGACACATTCAGTAACATGAATTTAAATGCACAATAAAATGAAGCCTCAGAAGAGGCTCACATGTATGGGTCATATATGGTATGGTTTTGACCATTCCCATCCATTTACTAGTTTTCGTTAATTTTCATGGGCCTTATTATGAGTTTGCCAGTATGCAGTAAAGGTGGCGGTAATGGGATAACCGCTGCTTTTACCATTCTGTCGAATTAGGGCTATCTGGAAATGGGAGACAATTCTGCTAGCGGAATTAACACCAGCAGATATACTGCTGAAAATGGCAGAATTACCAGCAAGGCAAATTCCGCTGGTGGAATTAGTGTCCTAAATAAAAATGGTAATTCTGGCACAATAGAAATGGAAATAGTTCCAAAATACCGCAAAAAATGGGCATTAACTCCACCAAAAACACATTGCAGTTACCTCCACCTAGAAGGTAGCAGTAAATGCAACCAGGTGATGTAAATGACTAAATGACTCCAGAGGTGCCAAAAATGGCCACCAAAAGGGTATATAAGGCGCACAACTTCCCAAACATCTACAACCTGCTACTGTTCATTGAGCTACGGTGGCATGCATGGTGCAGGGAAGGTGACAGGCTTCATAAAGGCAGAGAAGACGTGTGCTTCGGAGGCCACCGATACCTCTGCCTGTCCATCCCCTTGGACACTGACTGACGAACAATTAGTAACACTCTATCGCCTGGACTGGCACACCATATCAGACCTGCTGACCCTGGTTGAGGCTGATATATCCAAAGCACCATCACCATCAGAACTGCTATCCCAACCCTGGTAAAGCTGGTGTCCATCTTACACCTCTATGACACTGGTGTATTCCAGCACACTACATGGGATGTTGCATGGGATGTCCCAGCCAACATTCCCAAAGGTGCTCGAGCAAAAGATGCTTAATACGTATGAAGAAGACAAGGGAGAGGAAAGACACTGTCAGAGTGGAGCGACTTGGTCAAGCAATGCCCACCAGGACTTTCACCCTCGGGAAGCATTGGGAGGAGGACGTTCAAAGGGGAAAGTTAAATGTTTTGGTTCAACAGATCCCACATCACCGACCTGGGGTGCCTCTAGGAGTTCTCAATATGGTTCAAGGACGGGACAATAAGAGCGTCCAGCATGCTATAATCAGAGATTGGCATCAGAAACAAAGATAGGATTCTCCTTCAATGCCTGACGTGGAATGTGAATGGGCTAAATGACAAAATGAAAAGAACTGCAGAAGGTACACAAAGCTGGGAACTAGAGTGCGCGCATCAACCTGCCTTTTTTCTAAATATTGATTCGGGAGTACTGGGCTCCAGAGGCGCCGCACCGGGGTGACCCATGCCCCACTTAGGAGAGCCATAATGCTGGTTTTCCCCCTCCCCCACAGTGGGATTTATATTGTGCAATTGGAGGGGAGTTGGTTCCTGGCTACCAGCATTGACTACAGCTACCAGAATTCCCTGAAGCCAAAATTGGTACTAATCAGTAACACCTGAACAGACTTCCTCCCTGAAGATTGCAAGAGGCATGAAAGCGCTTGGAGGAGAAGAGCAACTGAACCGCAGAAGGTACACAAAGCTGGGAACTAGAGTGCGTGCCTCACCCCCTCCCCCTATTTTTCTAAATATTGATTAGGGAGTCCCAGGCTCCAGAGGCACAGCATCGGGGTGACCCAGGCCCCACTTAGGAGAGCCACAATGCTGGTTTTCCCCCCTCCCCACACATTGGGATTTATATTGTGCATTTGGAGGGGAGTTGGTTCCTGGCTACCAGCATTGACTACAGCTACCAGAATTCCCTGAGACCAAAATTGGTACTAATCAGCAACACCTGAACAGACTGCCTCCCTGAAGATTGCAAGAGGCATGAAAGCGCCTGGAGGAGAAGAGCAACTGAACTGCAGAAGGTACACAAAGTTGGGAACTAGAGTGCATGCCTCACCCCCCCTTTTTCTAAATATTGATTTGGGAGTCCCGGGCTCCAGAGCCGCAGCACCGGGGTGACCCATGCCCCACTTAGAGAGCCATAGTGCTGGTTTTCTCCCCTCCCCACACATTGGGATTTATATTGTGCAATTGGAGGGGAGTTGGTTCCTGTCTACCAGCATTGACTACAGCTACCAGAATTCCCTGAGGCCAAAATTGGTACTAATCAGCAACACCTGAACAGACTTCCTCCCTGAAGATTGCAAGAGGCATGAAAGAGCTTGGAGGAGAAGAGCAACTGAACTTCAGAAGGCACACAAAGCTGGGAACTGGAGTGCGTGCCTCACCCCCCCTTTTTTCTAAATATTGATTCAGGAGTCTCGGGCACCAGAGGCGCAGCACCGGGGTGACCCATGCCCCACTTAGGAGAGCCATAATGCTGGTTTTCCCTCCTCCCCCCCCGTGGGATTTAAATTGTGCAATTGGAGGGGAGTTGGTTCCTGGCTACCAGCATTGACTACAGCTACCAGAATTCCCTTATGCCAAAATTGGTACTAATCAGCAACACCTCAACAGACTGCCTCCCTGAAGATTGCAAGAGGTTTGAAAGCGCTTGGAGGAGAAGAGCAACTGAACTGCAGAAGGTACACAAAGGTGGGAACTAGAGTGTACGCCTTACCCCCCTTTTTTCAAAATGAAAAAAGGTATAGTCTCAAAATTCCTCAACAGACAAAAGGCAGACATAATGATGCTTCAGGAGATCCACATGATAGGGTCAGAATGCACTTTTTTGTGAAGAATGCATTATAATGTGGTGGCACATACAGTGCACTACAACGGGTTGAGCCGGTTGGTCATCATGATCAGGCGAGCCCTACCCCTGAAGATTACCAAGGTACTTTTGGACACTTGTGGGGAGAATCAATAGCTATACTGAACATATACACAACCCTAACACTACAGAGTAGCATATTACAGGCAATACAAAATATACAAGCGGGTCACTGAGCGGATGTGACAATTGTGGTGGGAAACTTTAACAAGGCCATTAACCTGGCGAAATATAGATCCCGGAACAAAGGGAGGCCTGGGCGAACACAGTCAAAGCTTCACACATTCATAAAGGTGATGTGGCGGAGGGATATTTGGATGGACCTGCATCCAAATGAAGAGGAGTACTTTCATTACTCGAACGCCCACAAGACAATGTCAAAGCTAGATTAGTTCTTCATTCCTGGAACGATTACAGGTAGAGTGACATAGGTGGAGTTCTTACAGACAGGAGTTTAAGACCATGCCCCATTGTACATTGGGACGCATTGAAGGCAGGGACAGAGGAATACTTCAACAAATGGTAGGCAATGGTAGCAATCAGGCAACATAAACATAAAAGACAGTCCCAGTTGGTGGAGTTGGAAGGAGATATAAATAGAGTGGAGAAAGATTCTGTTAAAAATAATTCAGACAAAAGTAGGAGGGATCTTTTAAAAACGATGGCAAGAGGAGAAATAAGAAATGAGAATGATGAAAGGTGTCCCAGGGCAGAGGACATTGTGGAGGATTTTGCGCTTTACTACACCAGCCATTACAGAGAAAGGGAAGGACCTGGCATCGAGGACAGCACACAGTACTTATCTGATATACACATACCAGCCGTAGGGGTAGAGGCAAAACAAGACTTACATGCCGATATTAGCACAGAGGACATCAAGACAGCCATTGATCTATTGCAGTTCTGTAAAATCTCAGGCACAAATAGGATCCCTATAGAGTTCTGGAAAAAATCAGTGAAGAGTGGGGTTAATGCAATGAGAAATATGTTCCGGGAAAGTCACCAAAAAGGGGAATTGCCAGTAGATTTGAGAATGGCTACAATAGTAATAATTCATAAAGAATGGAGGCCTCCGGACTCATGCTCTGCATGCCGTCCCCATGCCTACTCAATGGGGAAACCAAGTTGCTAGCGAGAGTCCTAGCCAATAGACTGGTCCAAGTGATGGGCCAAAGGAATGTGGGTTTCTCACATGGAGGGTGACCAGATGAACCTGAAAAATGCAAGACGGCAGAATGAGATTTGAAAAAATGCATTGCTGCAGGAACCTCACACACTCATAGCCCTTGACTCAAAAAAGGCTTTTGATTCTGTCAGATGGGACTTTCTGTGGTCGGCAATGGAGAAAGTGGGTTTCGGACCTCACTACATGTCATTAGTCAAACTGCTATATACAAACCCAACGACAATGGTTAGAGTAAATGAGTATACATCAGGGGATTTTCCCCTCCAGCGGGGTATGCACCTGAATTGCTCATCGTCACCCCTGTTGTTCCTGTTGGCTATGCAGCTCTTGGCAGAGAGAATCAGAAGGGACAATATATTTAACGATTTTGGGTGGATAAGGGGAGGAAAAGATCACTTTTTTTATACGCAGATGATGTTTTAATCTACATGGGGGAACCAAAGACTTCTGGGCCTAGGGTAATGGACCTAATCCACGAATTTGGGTTACAAAGTGGTCTGACAATAAACTGGGGTAAATCAGTATTGTTTCTGGCCAAGGGTGGGCTCAGGTGATACCCGGTGGATGTCCATTGAGAGTCACAAGAGAGCCCTTTAGATACTTGGGTACTAAAAATGGGGCAGAGGAAGTTGATTTTTTTTACAGTTAATTTAGACCGGTGCTGACAAAACTATAAGAAGACTTTACATATTGGGCGAACCTGCCAATATCAATTATAGGTAGGGTCAACTTTTTATAAAATGATGGCTTTACCAAAATTGCATTACATACTTCAAAATACCCCAGTAAAGATTCAGAGAGTCGTCTTCCATAAGATAGAGAATCTGCAAAGGGAGCTGATCTGGGTACAAGCAGTACCCAGAATCGCGCTTCAAACTCTGACACGGTCCGTTTGGGATGGGGAGTTGGGACTGCCTGGCATACAAACATATTACTGGTCCTCACAGTTAGTTGCAGAAAACAAATGGCTGTTTGGGGGTTCCAAGAGTGCCTCCAAAAATTGGAACTGGCTCTGATGGAGAATCATCCACCTTTACAAATTCTGTATGGAAGCACCCTGGCCAGAGAACAACAGAGATAAGCAGGGAGTTGACCTGGGCGATGGGATCGAAAGGGAAAGTGACTATGGAGGTGCCACTTTCAGAAAACACTACATTGCTGGAACTGGACCAGCTAGGAAACCAGAAACAATATAGAAAAAGGGATATAAAAAAGAGATGTTATCCATCAGAAGGAATTAATGGCTTTTTCTAGCCTTGCAGACAAATTTCAGTTGATTGACAAAGGCATATACACCTATATATGGGTAAGGCATGCCATGAACTCAGAACTTTAACCTATTGACCCAAGAGGTGAAAGATCAGGTTGTTACGACACTATACCAAGTCATCAATAACTTCACATCACCCCCACTAGATAAACTTAAGGACAAATGGGAGGCAGACCTTGGCAGCCTGAAGGAGGCAGATTGAATAGAAGCCCAGGTGGTGACCAGGGATGTAAACGTGTCCAGTAGGCTATGCCTGCTCCAATATAAGATTTTCCACAGAATCTACTATACCAGAGAGGACTAATTTTCACATAGGGAGCGCCACAGATGCAAACTGCCTAAGGTGCAAGACGGCAAAGAGTACATTCTTCCATATGATGTGTGGCTGCCCAAAGCTACATTCCTACTGGGCAAGAATACTAATCATAATGTTAAGGGTAACAAGAAGCCAAATCCAGGGGGATCCAAGTGAGGTGCTTTTACACTTAAAGGGGCAAAGTGGCATTACAAAATTGGAACAGAAACTTATCTCATCAGCATGGATGGCAAAAAGGGATATCACTGCCAAATGGGGGAGGGCGGAGACCCCAAGCATTGCAATGTGGAGGAAAGGAATGGATCAATGCAGCACACTGGAAGAGAGTGTGTACAGATCAAAAGGTTGCCCTAACAAACATGAAAAAAATATAAGGGAAGTGGGTGGACCAGGAGTGATGCATACTGTATAGTTTTAACTCAACCACTGAGAGGGAAGCCCCAAGCAGTTGAGCAGGATATGATGAGGAAGATGAGGACACCAAAGGGGAGGCTATGGGGCCAGGATGGAGGGGAATGTAGGTGATGTGCAGTTTAAGGAATTAGGTTATATATATCGAAATGCTGATTACAATGTGTTTCTTACGCAAACTGATAAAACATGTATTATTAAAAAAAAGTGCTGGAGCAAGTCTTGGATGCGCACATGAGGCATCCACATCAGCACATCTCCCTGCCCACCACCCAGGCTCAGGTGCACGCTGCAAAGGCATGTGTCTATGGCATCGCCCTGTTCCCCAATCTCAATGCAACACTGGATTGCACACATGTGGCATTAGTACCCCCTCCACCCTCCAGGCAGTGGAGCCAGCATATCCGAAATGGAAACAGTATAATTCCATGAACATTCAGATAACATGTGATGCAGATCTCACCATCAGCCATTGCTGCGCCTGATTTCCAGGTGTCACCCACAACACCATGATCCCGCAGACCTGCACCCTTCCAGTTTACGTGAAAACACACAGAGGACAGAGTATCTGTTTTTTCTATAAGAAGTCAATCTGACAATGATTTGGCACAGAGGAACACATGGAGACAGGAATGAGAACAAATGTGAGCAAAGTACAAGTCCCTACTGCCTAGTCCAAGACACAAAGACCACTTTCCACAGGACATCCAGTGACCTAAGAAAACTCTACAGGCTATCCTGGTATGCATGAAAGCAGGCACAGGATTATTTGCATCAATCAAGGCCCCTGCCCAATCCAACAAGCCATTCCTTGCCTACCTCAAACACATTCAAGATCAAATTCATCCTCACTGGTGTCCCTGCTAAACAACAACTTTCCCAACAATGGCTCAATGATATGTCCCTAAAAGGATTTGATCTGCAACTCTCAAATATATCCAAATATATCAACATCAAAATTGACAGTAACCTGTCCTTCCAGCAACACATAGCCAAGAAGGTATAGGACAGTCATTGACATAGGACAGTATATGACCTAGCACCATCTCTTAGTATCATCTTCAGGGTTGATGTCCAAATAGACCAAAAAACATCACCATTATGCTGGACTAACTGTGAATTATGGCCCAAATGGCTTTTCACCAAATCTCCATCCTTTACAATCTCAAGTCCTTCATTCCTCCGCAGGCCTTTACGACAGTTCTGCAGGCCATTGTGGTCTCACACATCACTGGGGAAATGCGTTCATGATGGGGCTAGTAGCCAGTCCCTTGGATCCCCTAAAAACAGTCCACCACGATGCAGCACATCTTATTACCGGTGCGCAGAAATCTGACCAACTTACCCCAGTTCGACGTGAAATACATTGGCTTCCTGTCTAGGCCATGATAATGTTCAAGACTACATGTATCATCTACAATGCAGTCACGAGAAGCACACCATCGTACCTGGTGGCTGAGCTCCACATATACGGTGGCACATGCCCCTCGCACAGCAAATCGACCAGCTGGCTCGAATCGGTTATATGTGATATTACCGAAGCACATTTCAGAGTGGCACATTTCACCGCAACCAAATTACTGAAAAAGTACCACATTATTTTTGTTGGGGGGGTCCTCCCCATTTTTCTATCCTTATAACCCCACCCGAACCCCATCCTGACCCATTTTAACCCCTTGCCCCAATACCTTTTGTATATTTATTTTAATATTTTTGGTATTTTTAGGTATTATGGTTGCACTGAGATGTACCACTCTGTAATTAGCTTTGGTAAATTGGTTGGGTACCACTCGAATCCCAAATCGCCCACAAACAGAGGGCCCGCAAAGAATCATTGGCTTGTCATGCACCCACCCTTTGGAACTCCATCCCAGTGTCAGCTCGGAACACTCCACCATTCTCCAGTTTTGCAAATTGCTCAAAATGTGGCTTTTTCAACAGCAGCTGGCCAAGTACTAATCCCAATGGATAGACACACAGACAGTAACTCACAACATTGTTCTACTGTTAAAAGATGCCAGCCCAAACTCTGGCTATCCACACTGTGTAAGCACTCTGTTGATCTCAAGCGAGGTTCGTGCTATAAACAATAACATATCTAAAATTCAAAAACTATATATACCGAATTACCGTTACCTCTGTGTTGTCCAACAGAATTACCACAAAATTAGCCGTGGATGGGTGTGCGCACCAACAATCGGTAGTAACTATAAATCCAATTGGCAGAATTACAGCCGAAAAATGAAGTAAAGAGGTAAATCCACCAATTTCTGGTGGAATTGCCGTCACCACCGTAAATGGGCGGAGTTACCGCCAGACAGAAAGCCATCATGACCTGAATAGTAAGTTCAGTGGCAGCCATTTTAAAAAACTCAATCCACCCAAAATCACCATTATTGCCTTTTGACCCTGGAAGTAAGCCAAATATGTCTGGAGGAAAAGGCAATGGCAAGGTGCCAGAAATGTGGCTTCAAAAGCCTAATTTCAGTGAGCAAGAGCTCACTGTGCTCACTGAATGTAGTTGCCTATTCTGAGGAGCTATATGGGGCCCAAAACAGGAAGACCGTCCATCAGCACAAAAAAACAACATTTGGAGCGAGATCTGGGACAACGTGATGGCTGTAGGGAATGTCCTACGGGACTATGAGGACATCAGGGGGAGGTAGAACAAACTCAAAGCAAGAGTCTGCACTCTCATAGCCAACCACCATTGTGCATCAGCAGCCACTGGAGGAGGTACAGTGGAGCCGCTGCAGCTCACACCCTAGGAGTAGACCGTGAGCATCAACCTTCACATGGCGAGCCTGGAAGGTGTTGTGTCGACAGACGTCGGCTCTGCCAGCCTGGAATACCCCAGTGAGTACATGTTATGCAACGCTATGTTAGTATGATATATATCGTGCACCATTGCCATTTTCATTGTATTCAGGTCCTCTGACAGATCTGAAAAGGAAGTAGGACTGGGAGAGCTGAGTTAGTGGGATTAAGAGGGAAAAGAGGAAGAGAGCTTTGATGTGCTGTTGGTAGCTTCAGTTCAGAAAATAAATGGTCACTGTGTACTGGTTTGTTTTTAGTTGGTATACGTTATGTGGTGTTTAGTGTATGGGTGTGTATGAGGGGATTTGTGTGTAATTGATTTAGTTTCTTGATGGGTGTTGCATAGTGTGTGCAGTTTGTGGTGGTTTTAGGTGTTTGCTGCAGTAGAGGTATGAGTTTGTTTTGTGCTGTGTTTGAAGGCAAGTATGCAGGATATTGGAGAGATTTTAATAGGGTTAGTGGACAGTTGCATCAAAGTTGAGCTAAATTCAAAACAGTGACTATACTCAAAAATTCAGCTAAATTCAATACTGTGGCTATACTCGTGGGCCCACTTCACACTAATGTCGATTTAATGTCAACATACACACTTGCAGTCATCCAGCAGAAAACTGGCCTACCAATGCACAAGCAACACATGAAACACCCCAGTATTGTACATCAGGAGGCATGGTAGGTGTGAACCCCCGCCAAAGACTTACCATCAAGTAAGAGAAGGTCATTTGTGTAGGACAAATACAACAAACATGGACCATCAGATAAAATGGACAAACAACCAATCACATGCTACAACATCTACACCTGTTGGCAGCATGCTTAGCACCCTTGTATACACAACGCATATAAGCCTAATAGTAGCCACCTACTTAATGCATGGCACAAATCTGACATTCGAAGGTGTCTTGGCTCTACAGACAACTCATGCAACAGGAGCAACGCCTCTATGAAGAGAGTGTGACACCAAATGTTACAATCATGCTACTATGGCTAGCAGGCCACCCCACAGGTGACAGTATTACAGGTTATGCATGCAATATTTGCCCAGCTCTGCACGTGCACCCATGGCCTTGCCATGAGACCCCAGTCAAAGCAAGGTAGACATTCCCAACAGCAAAGAATCACACCAAATCATCAAGTCAATAAACCATGATACTATCTGCAATTTTAATAAGGCACCCATGGGACCATAGCATCATGGTCCCCCAGTGTTCGCAGTACACCTCATGAGACCTACAACAAGGATATTGGAGCAATTTTCCTGTCTCCCAACAAGCACACAAGACAGTCAGGACCCCATGGAAGGCCCCAGCATACCTGGCTCACTTGCTCCTGGAAGTGACAAGAATGGATCGGAACATTCTGCACAAGCCAGTGTTGGAGCACCCAGGAAGGCAATTGGGGATGAGGACAGCTTCAGGACCTCTCAGTCCAAGGTACTGCTGCAGCCTTCTCTGGGGGCACATGCACACCTGCCGCAGTTGTGTCCCCAACAACAGCCATTACAGAGCCTGCAGGACCACCTCTCAGGCAGCCACCTTTCACTTCTGTTTCCACAGTGTCTTGGGTGCAAATCACACACTCAACTTAAGACACCAGTGAGGCTGTCCAGTCGGCCACTGCACACGACACAACCACCCTACCTGCTGACATAGCTACATAGATGCACCTTTGGCAGCCAACATTGACACTACCACTACAGCTGCCCCAGTGATCTAGTTGTCCATGGACTCATCTCCCCTGCCGAGCATCTCGCCACTTCACACCAGGCCATTCCCCTTGAGCAGGGACGTCATTTAGGGGTCGCCAGAGGTCATAACTGCGACCTCTGAGGTCTCCCTTGCGACCTCTGTGGTCTCCCTAATGACCTCCTAAAAAAAAAACTCAACAAAAAAAGTGTTTTAATATTTTTTTTTTTGTAATGCAAGCTCCTGGGCTGTGGCCAGCACCATGTGGATATTTACTTCTGGAGTGGCTGGCTTTCTTGTTCAGGCCCCTTAAAAAAAGATGAAAAATAAGAACAGGAGTGCTACAAGTCTAACGCTTTCAGCACTGACCGTAAATAAGAAAGAATAGGAATACGAAATAGTGTGTCTTTCTGGAATTCTATACAATAATTGCTAGACTCATTAAAGGTTTATTTCAGGCACACTTCAGGGGGTGAGTCACTGATTTAGTCTGTTCTTAAATGCCTCAACTCAGCCTTTCATCCTTCTGAGGTCGATAAATGAGCACCAACACAGGTTGGGTGATATTGGGTGTATATTTTTTCTATATAAAGCGCTTAAGCGTAAGTGCTATATAATAACACATCATTATCATTTGGTCATGGACATCTGCTTGCATGCACAGTAATTTGGTAATATGGGCCTATACACACTGATCTTAACGATACATATGGCGATCCATTTTTGTATGAAATGTACATCACATTATAGTGATATCGTAACCATATTTTTCATAGTGTACAATGCTATATGATGCCACTTCCTGTTTTGTCAGCGGGTGAAAGGTCGTGTTCCATCACTTCCCGCGATATCACTTTAGGGTGGGGTCAAATGACATCACTTCCTGTGATGTCATGAGGGGTGTCAAGGGTCATGTGATGTTACTTCCACTACCCCTGGCATTTTGGTGAAATTACGTCCCTGCCCTCTAGCCAACCAGAGGACACAGAATCCCCTTCAGATGATGACGAGGTACATGGGGCATAGGCGTCTGTCTCAGAGGTATGCCACTGCCATGAATCTCCAAGGCCAGTTCCCCAACACACGCTCAATGCCATCTGGTAGAGGCTCTCTCAGTCTGAGCAGCACTAGGAGAAAATGGAGAGGATTGCCTAGGAACAACAGGACCAATCCCAGGCAATACAGGACGTGGTGCAGGGTGTCTCCAGGATGGTGGCCATTGCCCTGCACTGTCTGTGTTAGCGTGCTGCAGATGGCACAGCAAGCAAGGCGATCATGAGCCAAATGGCTTGGGATTTGGCAGAGCATATGTCTGCCATATATGAGAATATCTGTCAAGGCTTAACCCTCAGCCTGCAGCACATACAGGGTGGTAAACCAGCCAGTTCTGTGTCAGCCACCCCAACAGCGAGACTGCACCCCATGAAGGCGCTTAAATGTGCTTGACAGCGCTTTCAGCAGTGCATCAGGTGTCCAAGCACCTCAACCCAAAAAGGTGGCAAGAGAAGGAGGTAGTGGGCATGTTCATATGACTGGCTGCAGTCCACAAGCGTGTGGGGAGGGGATAGTATTGTGGATGAGGATGTGGGAATTGATGGTGTTGGGGATGAGGGTGTGTACATTTAGAAAAAAATCACTGTTGAGTACAGTCAATGTATACAGTGTGTATTTAATTGAAGTGATGTATGTGCATTCAGTGAATGGTTACAGTACTGTGAGACGTACATCTGTGTGGAATCAAAAATAGTTGACCATTAGGTCCTGGTGGGCAATGCATCCTTCTCTTACCTCCCCCACGTATATCCTGAGGAGCCCTGTTGTCACCTACAACTTTTTCATCATCACAGCCAGGGGGCATTGTCCTCATCTGGAGGTATTGGAATGTTCTGTCGTATGCACATGTTGTGCAGCATTGCACATATTATGATGACGATTCTCCCAACGTTAGCAGGGATAGACATGAGTGCACCACCTGTCCGGTGGTGGCACCTGAATCAACCCTCTAGCAGTCCAAATGTGATGCTCAATGCATGTTCTGGTCCTTTTGTTTGCCTTGTTGTAGGCTATGTCTTGAGGTGTACTAGGGTTTCCCAAAGATGTCATCAACAAGGGTAACTGTGGATAGCCTGAGTCACCTACAACAAACTGAAAGGACAGTGTTGAATGTGACTGTTTGTCTGTCAAAGTACTTGTTAATAATTCTATTGTGCTCTTGGCCTTTGTGTGCCCATGTTTGCTTTTGAATGATGCACTATATATCAATAGGGGTGGAGGGGCATTGGCTTTCTATGGGCACATTCAATAATTCACAGTTAGTCCAGCATAATGGTGATGTTTTTTGGTCTATTTGGACATCAGCCCTGAAGGTGATACTAAGCGATGGTGCTAGGTCATATACTGTCCTATACCAATGACTGTCCTATACCTTCTTGGCTATGTGTTTCTGGAAGGACAAGTTACTGTCAATTGTGATTTTGATATATTTGAGAGTTGCAGATCAAATCTTTTAGGGACATATCATTGAGCCATTGTTTGGCAAGTTGTTGTTTAGCAGGGACACCAGTGAGGATGAATTTGGTCTTGACTGTGTTTGAGGTAGGCATTTGATATCCATAACTGGATGATGGCTAGGTAATCACAGATACAGCTGATGCCCTGAGGGCTTCTTACTCTCATGCACAACTCAGTACTACAGTATTGTCCGTTTATTGGTGAATGGCAATTGATCGATCTTTGAGGAGTGTACCCAGAGGCTCCATGTAAAGGCTAAAAAGAATTGGAGAAAGGATGGGACCTTCAAGATTCTGCAGGAAACCGGGATTCAGTTAGACTACAATGGGCCTCATTACGACCCTGGCGTTGGACCATGGTGCTAATAGCACCATGGTCCATGCCGGTAACTTACCGACTCCGCCATGGCGGAATGAGGAATTACCGCCCCATTCCGAGGTTGGCGGGGCGGTAATTCCCCATGCCGCCATGGCCCTTCCCCATTCCCATTTTTGCCCCATAGGGCTCAATGGGAATGGGGAAGGCGCTAAGTACGGTGCCGCAAATTGTGGCACCGTACTTAGCACCAAGGTCCCTTTGCGGGTTGGTTTTTAACGCCTGCAAAAAGCAGGCATTAAAGTCTCCAACCCGCAAAGGGACCTCGTAATCAGGCGCTAAGGGATTACCGGTACGGGTACCCTTACCGGTACCGGTAATCCCTTAGTGCCGGGGTCGTAATGAGGCCCAATATGTTCCTCTGGACAACTTGGTGTCTGAGCTAGGTGGTAAACCAATTCAGAACAGTTCCAGAAAATCCCATCCTGTTGGCAAGGGGGAGAGGAATATGGGGTGATCAACCATGTCAAATGCAGCTGAGCTGTCAGGGAGGATGGAAAGGCATAAATCACCCTGAAACATGATTTGGAAGGCATCAAACACCACTTGGATTGTGACTGTCTTGATGCTACAATTGGTATTCAACCCCGATTGATAGTTATTGAGCGGGTGCATTTGTTAAATTCTGGTGAGTAGTTGTATAGCGACTACTTTTTCCAAGATTTTGCCAATGATGGGAGGTTAGTAATGGGCCAGTAGTTGGCCTGGTCGTCTGGCAGTACGGTCTGTTTTTCAAAAGAGGCCATATGAGACCAGTAATGAGGCTGTCATGGATATAACCCTTCTTGGAGGGACGCATTAATGATGCTCAGAAGTGCGTTGAGTGCAATACATTATTTAATGATCGAGGCCAGCAACTCAGGAATTATATGACAATCAACATTTTTTTGGGGAATAACAAAACTCATAATTTGACAGATCATCAAATCAAACCCCCAAAGCATTAGCTCCCCCTGCACCTGTCTGGACCCGATTCTCTCCCCTCTGTTGCCTCACTCAAACCTACTTCCTACTCTGACAAGATCATCCTGGCCGCGAGAGAGAGAGACAGACAGAGAGAGAGAGAGAGAGATACAGACAGAGAGAGAGAGAGAGAGAGAGAGAGAGTATATAAACATACCCGTATTTCAACAATATTATTTCTGGAAGGTGAAAGGGAGAAAGTAAGCAAAAGCACCCGCAGTTGTTATTATTAGTTCACAGCCTTCAATAGAACCTTAATCCTTAACCACAATTTAAAGAGGGCCATATTTAGTGTTTGCTCAGTGTAAGTTAGACATGTCCTCCAGAAGGGATTTTTCTTTATTTCCTCAGTCCAGTGGCTAAAGTCACACAGGTATACCATATACAAATGTCCTTGTTTGTTACAACGTGTTAACACATGCTGTGCTGTTTCCAGTACCTGAGGCACTACACAAATCCTACACACTTTCTCTTTCCTCTGGATGCCAAACCACGCACCCTTCACCCCCAGTACTGGTAGCATATTTCATCTCAGCACCATGACAAAAGTTTAATAGGTACTTTTGAGGGGTCAGAAAGGTGATCTGGGTCTCTATGAAATCTTTGTACATTTTTAGACCGAACAGTATAGTTTAGACCCCAATCCCATAGTTTTACTTTCGTAGTGAACTTCTTTATCAGTATCCCGGTCTCCTGCTCGCAATCCGGTAAACACCCAGTTGAAGGCAGCCACATCTTCCACGTTCCACCAAATCACCAAACCAACATGGCCTTGTGAAGCACTTGGCTGGTGCACGCCAACTTGTCTTCTGCTGAAACTAAATATGGTTTGACATCAAAAGACCTGGGGTGGTAATGAAATACCATTGAACATGTGCACCGACATTCGGTCCAATGCAAATAAAATGCAGGTGTTTTTGCATTTGCACTAACGAAATAGCCATAAAACTGTAATAATGGTATTTGTAATAAACTGTGACCAAGTACTCTGAAACTGCTAATTCTGGCATGACATGCCATAGCTCACATCCTTTTGTATCCCCAGGGTGGTTGAAAACAGCCATTTTGTTTTGGGTGGCTGAGAGCCCATTGAAGTGTATGGGCGTGCAGGGGGCTCAGTGGGTGAGTGAACTGATAACATGGTGGCTGACACTGCCAAAACCGTGTGAGTGGAGAGATATACTTACGAAGTGTTGTTTAAAAAACCCACGATCTTCAATAATTTACATTTGCTTTCCCCAAGATTCTACTGCTCATAGCTTGTTATGTGGCATGTGCCCCTGCAAACTCGAAAGATTGAGGAACATTCATTCAACGCTTCAAAAGTTATTAAGTTAAGAAAACAACAAAACAAGTTTCGGTCTACTCTCATTTTCCTATAGAGAAATGCAATGGTGCTTCTATTGAGCACCTATGGAGTGAAAACCACTGGACGGGAACAACTTGGGCGCAAAACTTCACAGACATTCATTTGTTTTGGTTTGGTGTAAATTCGTCCAGCAGTACTAGTTTTTGAAAGGTTTGATAGAGAAAGGGGCGACCTAAAATACATATGCATCTCCAATTGTGCATTGAAGCACTATGATTTTTCTGAAATGATAAGCCGCCATTCTATTCCCAAAGCAGAGCACTTGCCACGATATTCCCATGGGACGGTTCAACATAAAAGGGCTCAAAACGATATTTGGAGTGGGTGAATTGGTGCTTTCGAATCAGGGTAGACTTCTGGAGGGTGAAAGAGGTCCACATGGGTACCACTGAAATCCTATGAAAAGTCTTAAGACATGCTTGGAAAGAAAATGTGTCACTGGAATCAGGGGTTAAAAGGGATAATAGGCGAGGGCCAGGGAGGATATACACAGGAGGGTGGAGGCAAGTGGACCAAGAAAGATGGAGGGTGCAAATGGTATAGGGTAGACATTTACATTTTCAAGCGTTTTCACATTACTGCTGTCATCGGCAAAAACTTAATTAGCACTGGAATGATTAAAGTGATAATACAAGGTGGACTAAATATGATTGTGTTATTGATCCATGTAAATTCTTTTGGGGAAACGAAAGCAGAAATAAAAAGGGGGAAAAAGACAATGCATCGGCCTTGGTCATAGGCCCATTCTGAAACATGGACAGTGGGGTTCTGGATATTTGCTAGTGAGGAGGTTATTGGCCACTGGCATTGGCTGTGACTACTGGTCGAAGACAATCGCCTTTGGGGACATTCCTTTTGACTAATTGTTGAAACGTGGATAGTGGCCACAGCCAAAGACCATGGCTGCTGGTATCTGGCTAGTAACTAAGCAGAGGGATATGGACCACGGACATGGGTTGGTACCACATGCCATGTCCAGTGGGTCAGAGTCTTTTTTTTACTAATTCGTGCAACATGGACTTTGTCCATGACTGATGGCAAGGGCCAGTGGAGACCGAAGAGGATAACCTAAAAAAACTATTTAAGAAAGAGTTTTTTTATTTTTTATAACTCTGTTTATTGAGTTTGAACAACACAACCTAGAAAAACAAACATGGATCATCGGCATACATAGGATAAAGGCAGCATAGCATTAATAACAGTTAGAAGAGGCCCATAAGGCTGAGGACCATAAGACAATAACAAAACAAGGCAGGTAACCAATGCCAACAGTGGCATTGATCCATCCCCACCAGCGGATTTCAGTGAGCATCTAGCCATTTACCCCATATTTTTTCAAATTTACGGGGGCAGCCCCGTGCATTATAAATCCGGCGCTCTGAAGCTGCGCATCTGTCCAGCTCGTTACTCCAACGGTTCAGACACAGTGGGTCGGCAGATCCCGAATTAGCTGCAATAAGTCTTTTGCCTGCCCCCAACACAATTGCCAGAAACATTTTTTCATATTTTGACAGGTCTACTTCACCCCAGATGCCTAAGAGTACCATTTAGGGATCCCTGGGGATTGGTGTCGTCAGGGCGGCAGATATTGTACTAATACTGTCCTCCCAGAAGTCCTGTAACACCCGACAGTCCCATATCATCTGGTAGAAGGTGGCAGGTTCATTTTTGCATCGAACGCATGTCCCGTCTTCTAGTCCACCCCATCTGGCCATTACAGCACGTGAGTGGTATGAGCGATGGAGGATTCTCCACTGTATTAGCCTAAGCTTGGATTCTATACCAATTTCTCTAGGAGACATTAATGCATCAACCCAATCTTTAGGTTCAAGGTGACCTACGTCCCTTTCCCACTTTGCTTTGAGCCCGTCTAGCTGTGTAGCCCCAAAGGAGTTAAGGGCCTGGTAAAGAGTGGAGGTGACCTTAGAGGAGACGCGTTGCGGGAGGATATTGGTCTCGATGGGGGAACAGGGGGGTATGATTGTCTTGTCAGGGAATTGGGTGCGGATAGCGTGGGCTAGTTGTGCGTGCTGAAACCGGTCAATGGGTGCCAGGTTGAATTGTTCTTGGATGGTCTCAAAGCCCAGGAGGGGACCCCCTTGTATCACCTGTGCTAGTGTGTGTATTCCTTTTGCATGCCAGTGACCAAAGGAGCCCATTCTCACTATTTCCGGGAGGAGCGCATTGCGCCATATGGGTTGTGATAGCGTTGGCTGTCCTTTCCAGCCGATTAGTTTGCGTGAGTCTCGCCAGGCGCGACGTATATGGTGGGTCATTTTGGGCAGCGCCGGGAGTTGGTCATGGGTGGCATACAGGATTTGCAGCGGTGTTAACGGGGCCATGATCTCCAGTTCGATACGGATGTTTGGCAATGTGGGGTCCGCGTGCATCCAGTCGTTTACCACTCCTATCTGTGTCGCAAGGTAATAAGTGCGTATGCAGGGTAAACTGATGCCTCCTTCCCATACTGATCTCTGGAGCGTATCAAGGGCGATCCAGGATTTTTTTCCCGCCCCATAGCAATGTGCGTAGGTACTTGTCAATGAGTGCGAAGGTTTCTCCGGGGATGACGAATGGGGCGTTCTGAAGAACATACACCAGCCTGGGGAGGGTCATCATTTTGAATAGCGCGGCTCTACCCATTAGCGATAGGGGAAGGGATTGCCAATGGGTGGTGTCTCTGGTGAACCGCTCAATTACTGGTTGTAGATTAAGTCGGGGATACTCCTCGAGCGTCGGGTCAAGCCTTATACCCAGGTATTTAAATTCCTTCATAGAGACATGGTATGGGCAGGTCTCCGGGATCGCAGACTCGCCCCCCTGAATCGGGAAGAATATGGTTTTGGCCTCATTAACCTTTAGGCCCGCAAAATTCTGATATTCCCTGAGAATGAGGGAGACAGCCGGGCATGAGATGCACGGGTTACTGAGGTATATGAGAAGGTCATCCGTATAGGGCGAAAGGCGGTCTTCTCCCCCTTCCGGCCAAATGAAACCGGTCCAGTTGGTATTGGCTCTAAGCTCAATTGCTAGTGGTTCAATGGCCAGGAGGAAGAGGAGTGGGGATAGCGGGCACCCCTGCCTCGTGCCCCTACCCAAGGGAAATTATTTGGAAGACCTGCCATTCACCCTCACCGTGGCCTCCGGGATGCATAAAGAAGTTTTACCGATGATATAAATGTCTGCCCCAGGTTCATCCTAGCCATGATCGCCCACAGAGCTTCCCATCCCCCATTTCTTTCGCTCTGCTCTGCGCCAATTGGACTCTACGTAAGTTCATTCGAGTTGATTTATTGGGCATGAATCCACATTGGTCCGGGTGGACGAGGGTCTCAATCACCTGCAGTAGTCTATTGGCAAGTGTTCTGGCAAGGACCTTGGCCTCGCCGTTGAACAGGGATATCGGGCGGTAGGAGGCACATTCCTCCGGGGGTTTTCCAGGCTTGTGTATGACTACTATGCATGCCTTCCTGAGGTCTGGGGGGGGTGCTCCCAGCTCTCTGCTGCGTAGGAACATACGGTGCATGTGGGTAGATAGTGAGCCACCGAGGCATTTCCACGTAACCATTGGGAACCTGTTGGGGCCCGGAGTTTTCCCGGACTGGAGCTGTGCCAGCACCTCTTGCACCTCGGTGTCGGTGATGTCAGCATTCAGGAGATCTGATTGGTGCTGTGGGAGTATTGGAATCTCGATTCGGTCGAGGTAGCGTGAGGGTTCAACTGGCGGGTTCTCAGTGGGTGGGGTGTAGAGATTTTTGTAGTAGTCGGCGAATGCCTCGACAATGTCAGAGTCTTCTGTCAGCAGTGTTCCATCTGGAGATCTAATGGCCCATACATGTCCCCTGCCCTGTTCGCGTCTCTCTAACCAGGCCAGAGTCTTGTTAGCTTTGCCGCCCCGTTCATATATTTGGCTTCGGACTAATTGGTGGGCAGTTCGTGCATTGTCTAGAGATAGGTTGCTAAAGGCGTCTTGCGCAGTGAGCATCGCCTCTTTTGCTTCTTGGGTGCTGTGTACTAGGACTTGCCGTTCACACTCCAGGACTCGTGCTTCTGCTTCTCTGACCTTCTGGACTTGACGTTGTTGATAGGCGGAAACCGCTGAGATAGCTTCCCCCCGGAGGACCGTCTTGTACGCCTCCCAGATCGAGATCGGGCAGTCCACAGAGCCTTCATTGAGTTCGAAATATTCCGTTGTCTTTTTTTCAAGCTCCTCAGCGATTTCAGGGAGGCGGAGATGGTATGCGTTTAGACACCAGTTACGGTCTGGGTGGTGGCAGGAGTTTTTCATGGTTAGGAGGAGCGGAGAGTGGTCCAAAATACCTCTTGCAAGGAATACAGCGTCGAGAAGCCTTTGATTTATGTTGCGGGGGATAAAGGCATAATCGATCCTGGAGAACGATTTGTGGACGCCCGAGTAGAAGGAAAAGCCAGCCTCGTTGTTATGAAGCGAGCGCCATGTGTCCGTCAGTCCCAAGGCCTCGGCGAACGTGGCGAGCGGTGTGGAGGTGGGGCGGGTTCCAGATCTCCTATAGGATCTATCGACTGTGGTGTCCATTACTTCATTAAAGTCCCCCCCAATCACCCAAGTATCGGCCTCTTCTTCTAGGAGCAAGCTCTGTAGTTCGGAGAGTAGTTCTTTCGCCAGCGTGGGGGGGCATAGATTGCTGCCAGGCCCCATTTCTCGCCCCAGATATCAGCTAGCAACAGTACATATCAGCCTCGGGGGTCGGTCCTGATCTTCCTTACCTGGAGAGGAACTTGTTTGTGAACGAGTATCATCGTGCCCCTGGCACCTTTCGTGAATCCGGCATGGTAGGTATGCGAATAATTGGATCTTTTGAAAAAATGGGCGTTTGTGCCTATCAAGTGCGTTTCATTTAGGAGGGCAATGTCTGGTGATTGTCGGTTTAGGTACTGGAGCACCAATCTTCGCTTTATGCTGGAGCCGAGGCCATTGACGTTCCAGGACAGTATGGTTACCTTGTTGGAGTTCAATCTATCTGCGTGAGTCTTCTTGTTGGGACATTTGGAAGGATCAGCGGCAATTGTGCTTTTTCTGGGGACATATGGCAGTTTCCTTCCAAGGGAGACATCCGAGGGTTGCCCCGCATTGAGGTGCCTGCTGACTGGCTGATAATGGCGTCCATGGTCCTGGCCAAAGACAGTGTATGCTTTCCTTGCCTACGTTTGTCAGCTTCAAGCCTTCTTGTCCCATGGTTCCTTAGGTCCCCAAACGCCCCCCACCCTGTACTTCCCCCCCAACTGGGAGCACCTGTCGCCCAAACATTAAACTTATAACTTGGTAAACTTCCTCGGGATAACCCTGACTGCGATAACGCCTGCACCGCATTAGGAGCGGCGGCCGCTAGGTGAGCGCTTCCATGTTAATACGTTGCAGATTAGTCCCCCCCACTGCGTGGGCCTTACACCTTTTCCGCGGGGGTCCCCGTCATGTCGTTGTCTGCATTGGCCGGAGATTGAGGGGGCGAGAGCCACACAGGCCTGGGCCTCTGTGTGGGTGGGCCCGATGGTGTGCGCCTCATTCTGGAATCCATGAGAACTTGGGTTTCCAGCCAGTACCATGCTTCTTTGGGAGTGTAAAATAGATGAGCGGTGCCCTCATAGTGGACTTTGAGCGATGCCGGGAAAAATAAAGCATATTTGATAGAAAGCGACTGAAGTTTCTTCTTGACCGAGTCAAAAGACTGGCAGGCCTTTTGGACTTCCTTGGTGTAGTCGGGGTAGAACCCGACCCTATAGCCATTGTATGTAATCGGGCCGGAGGCCCTTGCCATTTGTAGGATCGCATCTCGATCACGGTAGTTCAGCAGGCGTGCGTTTATTGTTCTAGGCGGGGCGCCCGGGGTAGGTGGGCCGGTGGGGACTCTGTGCGCCCCTTCTATAGAGAAGAATTTGGATAGTTTTTTGGGGGCGAAGACATGAGTTAGCCAATCCTCCAGGAACAGTTCAGCGCTGGGGCCTTCCTCCTTCTCCGGTATTCCGAGGATCCTTAGGTTATTGCGCCGTGCTCTCCCTTCGCTGTCCTCAGCACGGTATTCCAGTTGGGCAATTTTTTGGGTGATCACGGCCAGTTGTTCTTCCAAGCGGTTCACCGTGTCCTCTGTGTCCGACACTCTCTGTTCCGCCTCACCAACCCTGGCCGATAGATTGCAGTGGTCTTGGCGTATAAGGGACACCTCGGTGGATATGCCACCCATTTTAAGTTCCAGTGATGTCCTCGATTTCCCAATCGCTCTCATGAGGTCCGTCAAGGAAATTGGGGGGTCCTGAGGCTCGTCGCCGGCCCCTTTGTCTTCTGGGGGCTGAAGTCCGCGGCGTGGAGGGGCCTCCACGGTGTAGAGGTCCATTTTGCTTTGCAGTGTTTGTCGCCTGGTCTTTTCCTTCCCCATGTCGCGGTTGATCAGCCCCGTGCAGTGTGGGCGCAGCCGCTTCAAGTGTTCACCCAAGGGGTGGATGTAGGGTTTGGAAAAGGGCTAGCGTATGCCAAGCGGGTGTGCCCAAGCAGCGCAGGGGCCCAACGTGTGTCCGTGTGCTGGCTGCGCCTTAATATAGTTCATTGGCAGCATATCTCCGGTCCACGGGGGAGCGCAGCCCCCGGTTCTCCTTGTCCTGCTGCAGCTCGACCCCGGTGCCGCTGTCCTGCTGATTGGGGGGAGGGGGAAAAAACAGGCAGCGTAGGCCCGAGCCGCAGGTAGCCAGTTGTGCGGGCCTTCAAGCCACAGAGCCTCACCCGCTCACCTCGCCGACGGGCCAGGAGAGGTGCCTTGAGGATTCGCCCACTGCCAGTGTCAGGTCGACGGAGGAGATCACCGTGGGTCTCCAGCGGTATCTGTAGGGCGCCGGTTCTTGGAGTTGGGTTGTCTCTGTATGCCTTCTCTAGGGGGGTTTCCCGCGCATGCCGTCGTGGAGGGGGCGGATACTGCGTCAGGGCCTCAACGGCCGCGCCTCGTCCCTCTGCCGACTTCGGGAAGGATCTCGCGTCTCCTACTCTGATTTTCTTTGGGGTTGCGGGCACTGGTTCTCTACTGCATCCGCTACCCCCGGGGCGCAGCCGGGGGAATAGTACACTTTAACAGGAGTTCTTGCAGGATAATTGTAGTGGCCGCCGGGAGCCGAGGCAGTTAGGTCCGCATGCGTCGGGCGCGCATGCGCAGTCCCTAAGAAAGAGTTAAGATGATGTTGTCTATTGATGTTTGTCCTTGTGTAGCATATCGATTTTAGAGCTCCTTTTTGTTTTTAGTGAACGTTTGTGGTGCGTCCTGAATTGAGAATCTCTGGTTGGCATAGCAACGGGCAATGCCATGGCATAAAACTGAAAAATTACTCAAATATATTTTTCAAAACATTCCCTAACAATATGTGCTCCAAGCAGCAGCTTGGAAAGAACAAAGTCAAGTGCTTTAATATTTTTATTTATTTATTTATTCACATTTTTAAAGCGCGCAATAGCCCTCATTGGCCTGTTTTGTGCTATTTCTTGCAGACAATTGGTCTTTTTTGGGCTAGTTATGACACCAGACCAGTTTTTTGTCCTAGGTATGATGCATGTCTACAGCCCCCAACCCACCCCACCCCATGCCCACTGTCTCTGCCCCAATTCCCAAGCTCTCTACCCCAATTTACACCACTACCACTCTCTCTACCGCCACTAACACACTCCACCACCATTATGTGTAAAGGTTGGGTTTTATTTGGGCTATATTTGTCTACTTTTAAAAGTCCTCCAGAGGATGCTTTGTTCTTCATGCTTTTGGCCAAACCGACTTCCATCATCCACCCACCCCACCACTACTCTCTCTAACACCACCCACTCAATCACCTCTACCCACCCTACGCCCATCCTCTTACCCACCCCCTCCCTCTCTGCCCTCACCCACCTTATTCCCACTCTCTCTACCCCCACACTAACCCCTCCCTACTAACCCCACCCTGTCTAGCACCATCCACACTTACCCCACCCCCTCTACCGACACCCACCCACCCTACCCTCAGTCTCTCTACCCCCAACCACGCTACCTCTACTCACTCTAACCCTACCCACCCACCCTGCATACTCTCTAACTACCCACAGCACCTCCACTCTCTGTATCCCCACCCACGCTACCTCCAATCTCTCTATCCCAACCCACACACCCTAACCCCACTCTTGGTAACAACCATACCCCCACTCTCTCTACCCCCACTTTCTCTATCCCACCCCTACTCTATCTACCCCAACCCCCAATTCTGTCTACCCCAACCCACCCAACCTACCTTCAGTTTCTCTACCCCCAGCTACCCCACCTCCATTCTCTCGAATGAAACCCAACCACCTAAACTCTCTCTACCCCCACCCATCTACCCTGCCCCACTCTCTCAAACCCCACTTACCTACCCTAACCCCACCCTCTCTATCCCCATCCACACACCCTAACCCCATTCTCACTACACCCACCCACCCTACCTCCACTCTCTCTACCTCAACCCACCAACCCTACCTAAACTCTCTATAGCCCACCCACCTACCCTATCCCCACTCTCTGTAACCCCACTTACCTAGCCCGCCCCTACTCCCTCTATCCCACCCACTCCCTATTGTCCCTACACTCACCCATCCTACCTCAATTCTCTCTGCCCCCACCCACTCAGACCACCTCCATGTTCCCTAACCCCACCCATCCTAACTCCACTCTCTCTATCCCCACCTACTCTACCCCACTCTCTTGAACCCCAACCACCCTACCCCTAATTCTCTCTACCCCCGCTCATCCACCCACCCTAACCCCATTCTCTCTATCCCCACCCACCCTACCTCCACTATCGCTACATCCACCCCACCCTACCTCCACTATCTCTACCTCCACACATTCACCCTAACTAAACTCTCTTCCCCAGCATACACATTCTACCCCCACTCTCTCTAACCCCACTTACCTATCCTCCCCCACTATCTCTATACCTTCTCACCCATCCTAGCCCCATTGTCTCTACCCCCACACACCCACCCTACTTCCACTCTCTACCTCAACTCACCAACCCTACCTAAACTCTTTCTACCCCCACCCAGCTACCCTGCCCCCACAATCTCTAACCCCAACTACCTAGCCTCCCCCCACTCACCCACCCTAACTCCACTCTCTCTACCCCCACCCACCACAGCCCACTCTCACTACCCCCACTCTCTCTATCCCACCCCTACTCCCTATATCCCCACCGAACCACCCACCCACCCACCCACCCCTTCTCTATCTACCATCACCCACTCTACACTCAGCTACCTCCTCTCACTCTACCCCATCCACCCTACCTCCAGTTTCTCTACCCACACACTCCCACTCTACCTCCAGTCCCTCTCAAGTCCCATCCACTCAACCTCTACTCTCTCTACCCCCACCCATCCTACTGCCACTCTCTCTACCCCATCCACCCCACCTCCACTGTCTCTACCTTCACTCTCTCTACTCACCCACACTACCTCTACTCTCTCTACTCCACCCACCCTACCCCCACTAACTCTACCCCACCCACCCATTCTTCCCTCTCTCTCTACCCTACCCACCAACCCACTGTATCCCCACTCTCAGTACCCCACCCATCTGAACCCCACGTGTTCTATTCCCATCCACCCTAGCCCCAGCTCTCTACCATCACCAACCCTTCTACTCCCACTCTCTCAACACCCACCTACCCAGCTCCACTCTCTCTAGCCCCATCCACCCAACCTACCTCCACTGTCTCTACACCCACCCACCATACCTCCACTGCCTCTATCCCCACCCACCTGCCCTACCCCCACTCTAACGCCACCTTCCCACCCTAACTCCACACTCTCTAACCCCACCCACCCACCATACCTCCACACTCTGTATACCCACCCACACTACCTCAACTCTCTCTAACCCCATTACCTACCCTACCCCCACTCTCTTGACCCCCACCCACCCCACCCTTCATTATCTCTACCCCACCCCACTCTACACCCATTCTCTCTACCTCCACTCACCCACCCTACTTCCACTCTCTCGACCTCCACCTACCTACACTATCTCTACTCTCTCTACCTCCACCGACCCTCCTCTCTCTACCCCCGCCGAGCCTACATCCACACTCTCTTCCCCCACCCACCTTACCTCCACTCTCTCTGCCCCCATGCCCAACCCTACCTCCACTCTCTCTGCTCCCACCCACCATACTTCCACTCTTACTAAACCCACTACCTACCCTACCCCACCCACCATACCTGCACTCTCTCTACCCCACCCACCCTAAATCCACTCGCTTTACCCCCACCCAAACTCCACTGCTCTACCCAACCACGCATCCTACCTCCACTCTCTCTTTCGAAAATCAGGATAGCTTTGAATGGGAAAAGAAATTCTGCCCGTGGCTAAAATTCTGTCCATGTCTACGGCTCAAAGTGCTGCACAGGATTGCATCAACAGATCGCCATGACTATCTCTGCATACACTCTGAGACAATGCTAATGAGCAGATAATTACCAAGCACACTGTACCAGGTGCCGACGTGGTCACCAGGCCACCCCTTAAAATCATTAACTACTCTCATTTGTGACCATAGTTGGAAAAGATACTGGAATTGGATGCCGGACTCATTTCCACAACTTCGCAGGAATGATTCGCCCACATGCCTTGAAAAACAAACCTAGAGAGTTGAATCACGTTTCAGCTGACTTCTAAGAAAACATATAGCATCGAGAATGGTTTTGAAGACTGCTTCATTACAGCAACAGTTTCTTATTGAATAATCCAGCGCTGAAGTGAACAGGGCGCTCTGTCCTATTCGAAACCTAACAATTGAAGACGGAAGGGCACCTTCACAAAAGAACCCCATCACCAGATGAAGTGCAGTGATCTACCTATTCTACCGCCATGCAATTATTTGATAATCGTGTGCTCCGATTTGATTCCTGGGGCATGCAGCAAGGCCCAACACTAGGTTTGAATGGGATGCAATATTGTGCTTGCGGCTACAGCCTGAAGTGCTGTACTGAAGAACAACAAACTTGCACGAGGAGCATCAGCAAGCACCTGAAAGCATGTTTTTTTCAAATCTGTTTTTTGTTTTATTTTTCCAAAGTGTCCAAATGTAAGCACAAAAAACAGTGATATAAGTTTGGTGCATGGACAATGGGCTTGTCCCTCCGCCAAGGACGAATGCCTACTCTGATTTACTTATTGGGCATGTGGCATGTCCAAAGCTGTAGATTTAAATGGGGAAAGAAAGTGCTGAACAGGGTTGCAGCAACGTTGCGCGAGGAGCATGAGCAAGGACTTTAAAGGATGCTTTTGTAAATATGTCCTGTGTTTTACTTTTTTGAAATTGTCGAAACGTAAGTACAAAAAATAGTGACGTAACTTTTCTGCTGTGGGCAGAGGGCTTGGCCTTCGACAAGGACAACTGTCTACTCCAATTTGCCTATTGGGGTATGCACTGCTGATAATGGCTCACATAGCTATTATGCTTTGCAAAACATATGTTTGTTTAAGGAGGTTTATAGTTATTTTATACATGTTAAAAGAGGAATTATTAATAACTTACATAAAGTGATGTAACATTATGATCCATTTTCACTTATGGAAATGTATTAAATTGACAAAATAAACTGTGTTAAAAGGACCTTATGGTTAAGATGTACCCCGCCCTTGAGACTCCTGTGTCCCAGCAGTTAGTTAGTGGCCTTCCACCTTGGCATCCCTTGGTAATTCCCTCCTGCGTTCCTATGAGCACTTGTCCATCTGTACTGCCCCTTTTATTTATGCACTTCTGTCACTGCACAATGCATATGTGCATTTATAGGAGCAGTATGCACAATTGTCTTGTATAAGTATGGGAAATGTATATGTAAAAGGCGTATGACATTGTCAAGTGGCAGCTGGTGGGTGGGAGTGTAATATGTTGATAGGCTGCTATATGTAGAGTTCTTTTAAATGATTGGTGGATATATGTGTGAATGGTTTAAAGTAGGCAATGAGGGAGTTCTACAAACAGAACAGTAAAAAGAGTAGGAGGGCTGTCTTGTGTGATGGTGTGCATGTGCAATCCAGGTTTTCTAATAAGGCATGGGCTAGACAGGGGAATGCAGAGGCTGTGGATAGTCATAAAGGTAATGGATTCTGGTGTTTATTGTATACTTCAGAGAAGAATTTTGGACAGAGATTTGCTTCTGCGCTTTTTTCTTTTTCTCTAATATGCAATTGACCATTGTATCGATTAGCATAGTAGTAGATTTTGTGTCCCACAGGAATAGGCTGTGTGGATACAGCATTGATTGCGGAAGATGAGGCAGCCTACTACTTCCTAAGAAACTAACAGCCTTTCTGAGAGAATTGCAGTGGTTAGATTTGGTGTGGCACAGCATGGAGGTGTTCCCATAGAATACTGCCCAGGTTGTCCATTACTGATTGCAACATTGCACTCAGTGCATTTCACTTTGGTAGCTTTAGTCTTTGGTACATTTCCAACAGTGATAAATAACTGCCACACCCATGATTCTCTCTCGGTGCAAGAGGTAGGCATTTCTTCTACCTCACCTTCTTGGTATTCTTCATTGTCTTTGGAAGTACTGCGCTTCTTTCGTTGTGTAGGTCCTCCAGCTGGTGGTGGTGGTGGATCTTGGGGAGGATGGATGGCAATAGCTCATGCCATTTATAAGATAATTAGCAGTTTTCCTAACATCCTTTCAAAGAATGCACTGTGTGCTAGATTGTTAATGGAAAATGAGTAAGAATAGGTGTAGGAGCTGTGCAAGGGTAAATCCTGAGTTTCAAGTTCCTAGATGAGCTGAAAAATGCAGTTCCAAACTGTTTGTGAAGCACAAACCCATTCACAAAGTGAGGACGCATTTGCGAACACATCAATATGCTGCGCATGCGCATGCGTGGTCACGTGACACTGTCCGGAAAGTCGACGATTACATCAGAAATTCGAAAACGTCGACAATCACAAAGCTAGTAGAAAAAGTTGGAAAAAGTGTATAGAAGTTTTAAAATTATGCTAGAAGGTGGGGAATGGCAGAGTTTTAAGTTGAAACTTTCTACATTGGACAAACATTTTGCCAAATTGGGGTAAGTATGGTATTAGTAAGTTGTGATGTCATCTTTAATGTACTGGGTGTTTGTCTTATCAGTGCACTGTTGTGGCGCGAGTTATGGTTTCTTAGCTTACCATAACTGGCAAATTTCTCGGGGTTTTCAGTTTTACTTGTAACCATAACGACCCTTTGACATAGTTTTTTCAGTGAATATGTATATAAATAGATTTCTAAAATGTGTCATTTTCTAACGTGTCACGCTACCGACGTTTTGATCACATCTCTGTTTTTTCTCACTTATTTTACTGCTACTCACTTCTGGTTGGCCTTCTTGTTTATGCTTTATTTCCACTTGAATCTATTTGTAATGCCTCTATTTAACCTCTGTATCTTCTATCTCGGCATTCTTCTAGTTCTGCCACCCTTATCTCTCTTTGTTGACTCACTTTTCACTATTGAATTATTTTCAATTTTGTATGCATTGTTTATAAATGTTGACATGGCCTAGCTCCTGTCCATTTATCTTCTCTGATTTCTTTGTACAGGCTTTCTCATTCTCTTCATTCTGCCCTCTTTTTTATCCTGTCTGCACCCCGTCCACCTTGTATCCAATAGTGTTTTCAAGCTTTCTCTTTGTTAGCTTCTATACATTGAAAAGCTCTTTCACTACACATTCGTTCTGCCTCTTCTCTGGCTATTTTCAATGCCCTTCTTAAGGACAATTTCCTTTCTCATTCTACTTCCTGATTTTTCTACATTTTGCTATTTGGTATTTCTGGTGTATTATGTAGCTTAGTAAGTTCAACTATTATTCACCAGTGCTTTGGTGAAAGCGCTAAATAAATAGAAATGCCAATAGGAATCCTGTTACACACCTCGGTCACCACAGGGATTGCTTTCTTTGTTTTCAGCAGTACAAATGCACAGTTCCGTGGCTCCTGGTGAGCTTCTCTCACCCCTTTATCCACAGTGTCCACAGGGAAGTCATTTAGGAGTCACCAGGGGTCATATCTGCGGCCCTGAGGTCTCCCTTGCTACCCCTGTGTCTCACTTGCTACCCCTAAAAAATATCTTTAAAAAAAGAAGTGTCATTTTTTAATTTTATTTTTTTAATGCACACTCCTGGGCTGTAGCCAGAGCCATGTGGCTCTTTGCTTCTAGTGAGGCTGGCTTTCTTGTTTAGGCCTCCTAAAAAAAATACAAAAATGAACAGGGGTTCCAAAAGTCTAACACTTTCAGCAGTGACCCTAAGTAAGAAAGAATAGGAATACCAAATAATATGTCTTTCTGGAATTCTATACAATAATTGCTAGACTCATTAAAGGTTTATTTCAGGCACTACAGGGGGTCAGTCTGTTCTTAAACACCTCAATTCAGCCTTTCATCCTTCTGATGTCGATACATGAGTACCAAAACAGGTCGGGTAATATTGTATGTATATTTTTTCTATATAAAGCACTTAAGCGTAAGTGCTATATAATAACACATCATTATCATTTGGCCATGGATGTCTGCTTGCATTCACAGTAATTTGGTAATATGGGACTATACACACTGATCTTATCGATACATTTGGCGATCCATTCTTGTATGAAATGTATATCACATTATAGTGATATCGTAAGCATATTTTTCGTAGTGTACTTAGGAACAATGCTATGTGATGCCACTTTGTGTTTTGTCAAGGGGTGAAAGGTCATGTTCCATCGCTCCCCGCAATATCACTTAGGGGTGGGGCCAGATGGCATCACTTCCTGTGATGTCATCAGAGGTCATCGGTCGTGCGATGTCACTTCCGCAACCCCTGGCATTTTGGTGAAATGACGTCCCTGAGAGTCCAACTTCTTTCAATGGTACGAAGGTGAAGGGGAAAGAGCGCAATGGGGACAGCATCAATGTGAATGAGTCTGCAGCCATGTAATCTGAGAGCAGGCTTCTTGCGGAAGTATGAAAGAAAAGGAACACCGTCTTCACATGTTTAGCAGAGCCACGGTAAATGATACGAAAGCTGATGTAATTGTTATCAGTGAGTTTCGATGTTTATTGATATATCTTAGTAGGCCCATTTACCATGGCACTGCAAAACATGTGAAGAAGGTGTTCCTTTTCTTTCATCTATCAGAATGGAGCAAGGGGTAGTCGCCATACCTTCACAAGCATGCAACACTTCTATAGGCGCAGGGCATTTTAAGTGAATATCTCAAGACCCCAATTCTTGCAGAAGTAGTATCATTGTTTTACTAGGGTAGTAGCTGACGGCTTCTTCTCACTTGTGGAAGTAGGGTTTACTTCATCATGTCTGACATATTCTCAGATAGTTTGTCACAGTGCTTCTCTTCTTTGCATTTGAGTTTGTACTATAGAGACCAATAAAGAAGTCTTTTTTTCATAACACAATTTGGCAACTTGCTCTTTGCAGGTATTTATCTACTGTGATCATTCTACCTAGTAAAATAAATCCTACTTCTTTTGCCTAACATGTTCATATGAACATTTCTTACATTTAAGTCGGGTTCATTTACGAAGAGGTTCTGTATGGTATGGTATGGTATGGTATAGTAATGTTTTTTGTATAGCACCTATACACAGGCAAGTGTTTCAAATCGCTCAAGGAGGGAAGGAACACGAGGAAAAACAACAGTCGCTCAGAACCCTTGAATTTCTGAGACGATAACGGTCTGCACAGGCAGATTAAGTGAATATCATACATTTAACAGTTTAAATACAGCAAATAGGCCTGCCGGCAATTCTGCTATTTGTTTCAAGTGCACATTGAGGGGTGATGACAAGGAAGAATAGACAGAACGATCTTCAGGCAGGGCTGTGTACAGATCATGCATGTACAGGAGGGCAAGGGAGGGACAGGGGACCAAGTACGCCCATTCAGTAGAGACTGGTAAAGTGCGCAGAGAGAAGCTCTCAAGGTTTTATTACAAGTGCAGTGGGGGGTGGGTCTTTGCAGCAAGTGCAGAAGGACTGGCAGGGGTGCCTGGGACCTGTGACACTCTGAGGTACACCAGGTTGGGCAGTCAATAGGATGTATGGAAGGAGGGAGAGAAGGAAGAGCACAGGCCTAGGTTAGCAGGGTAGGGTGAGAGAGAAGGAAGAGGAGAAGAGGAAGGTCTTGAGGAGTTTCCGGAACTTGAGTCTCACAGTTCTGTTCTGGATGAGTTGAAGCGGGTGCAGGGTGGAACGAGGGAGGTTGAGGAAGAGGCTGTAGAGGTACAGTCAGACATCCTCACTCCAAGCTCCACCCCTATGCTGCTGATATGTTGGGAACCAGAGATGACGGCATGTGCAGTTCCAGTCAGTGTACCAATACCACAGTGAATCTTCGAGATAAGATATTCTTTGAGGAAACCCTACCTAACTGCACAGAGACACAGTATTCTTTTGGATGAAGTACCGGAAGAAATGTGCATTTGAACAAAGAAAGGAGCCGAATGACATCATATGAAATAGGAGTTGACTTTCCTAGATGCTGAATGGAGAGAACGAATGTAACAATATTCTCTAAGAATTGAAGAATAGATGGTACAGATGAACAACATTTCGGGCTCCAAATAAAGATGCTCATGCTATAGAAACGTTGGAAAATGTTTAAATCAGTTTACATATGAATGCATATAACCTGGATGTTCCACAATGCACTCTAGCAGGCCTGAAACCTCCTGAACAAGAAAAAGACTTTCAAATGAGTGACGCAGTTGGAAATTACTGAAGGCAAGGCAAGTTTCAGAGAAGATGAGGTTGGCCGAGAACCAAGGAAATAAGACCCCAGTGAAACTGGCAAGAAGGCTACAACAAATGTGAGAAAGCAACACGCTTCTGTTTGAAGCAGCATCAAAAAACACCAAAGCTTTCCACAGTTCATCATTTAATAGGATTAAAAGTTGCAAAATGCTTGAACAGAGTGGTCTTCTAGTCACATGGGGGAGATCGAAATAGCTTGGGTCAGGCTGTACCAAAACTAAAAGACACAGTCAAGCTATACTCCCTTTATTTCCCAGACAAAGTCAATAGTTACAAGGCCAAGTTCAAAAGCCTAATTGTCTGATGGACTGAAGGAGTGTTGATGGATAGTGGGTTAGTTGGTGGGGAGGCATGATCACGCCGAGCTTCCATGCAACTGGGATGGTAGCCTGCGTGCTGCTAGCATGTGGAAGATTATAGAGGGGTACAAGGGTGCCAAACCAATCATAGTGGGCCGGGTAATGAAGAGCGTTATATTTTGAAGAACCAATTGATCATCGTTTATTCAATGACAACAATGATGACCAGTTATTGGAGGTGGGTTTTGATGGCCACGTGACTTAGGTACCCAATCATAACCAGTGGCTATATAGAACGTATATGTAGATGTTCACTGAGAGCCAACCACAGGTACTCATACGTTTTGAAGTTTACCACATAGTGTGACATCAGCAGCATGAATTCGTGTTATAAAAGAGCTGTTTTTTTAATGAAATGTTTTGAGATCGAGCTGCACGGTGTCGGATGATGCCCGTTGTGCTTCTTGTTTTAGACAATTGATATTAAAACAGAACCGCATTTTGCCAAACTTCCTGAGTTGTTTTGATTATTGATGTTTGAGTAATTTCTGCATCCCCATCCACCTCTGAGTATTGCCGCCTCGTCTTAAAGGGCTCTTGGGTGTAAGGGTTCACTTGGTAGCAGAAAGAGGATGGTTTAAGGCCCATCAACCTAGTAAGCTTTGGGGTCCTGGTAATATCGGACGTACTCCACCATTTAGATGAAAGAACGTGAAGCTCTCTGTAGATAGCAGTTTGGATTAAAGAACAAAACCTTGCAAGGATAGGTAGAACAGGTCCCTTGTTATCTTGCGAAAACCCCTCCCGATTTCTACGGAAAGCTGAACAGACTGAAGGCTGAAAAGGCTGATTGAGGAGGAGATAATCCTGAGATTCAGAAGTCGAAAAACGAATGGTGAGTAGATGGGGAAACGTGGCAAACTGTATGCATGGAGAAAACTGACAATGGCAAAGGACAACTGAGGGTTGGGTGAATATATGATGAATAGTGATAAGAGGTATTGGACTAAGAGCATTCCGTAGGTTAGCCAGAAGCCTGCATTCAGGAATGTCAGAAGATATCTTAAAATCAAAATAGATATATAGGAGACAAAGAGTAGGGTCGGCTAGAGGGTATATGTGGGCCGGCCAAGTGTGTTTATATGTTGTGTTTGTTATGTGTACGTAAGTCAAAAAGAAAATTGTAGTGTCAAAAAGCAACAAGAGAACATTTTTGTGTTTAAAAAGAGAAGGAGAATTATTTATTTTTGTTCTTTAAAATATTGATTAAGTAAAAAGGTTGAAGTGAAACGAGATATAGCGGTTTTGAGCTGCGATAATTGGTGCAGGCTCACATCATAGTAATTGGTTGATTAAAGAATTGTTTGTGTGAAGCACAGTGAGTATTGACAGGCAAGGAAGCCTTATCACAATGGAGGATATTACACACATGTGCAAGCAGTTGCCCAAACACGCACTCAAACAGTATAGCACAGAATGGGTTAAGGGTACAGCAAATAAAATGTTCATGCCATGGCCACAAGGGGGATCGCTGTCAAAAGCGGTTTTACAACACATGACCACATATTTGCACACAGTGTAAACAGGGAAAAAGCTGGAGAAAAGGCTAGCTAGCTTAGAGCTTTGGAAGATGTACCAGGAAGAACGGGAAGACCCACCTCCTGAAGACTGGATATTAAGCCAGCATAAAGAGGGGGTGATGAGCCTTCTGCTCTCCCCACCCCTCTTGAAGTAAATGATGATAATCCAAAAGATGACAGAGTGTATCCACTTAGAGAGCTTAAAGCAGCAGCAGGGTATAGTAAACCAGCGTATGAACCGCCTGCGTATAGCAGTAATGAAGGTTTGGAGAAAACTCCAGAGAAAGACGTGGCCTCTACAGTCCCACGGGACAAAGAGAGAAGTGCACAACCAGGTATTATTCTGGATATAGAAAGAGAAATTAGAGATGGAAAGTAGAGAAAGATAAAACTGACAAGATAGTGCTCACACAAAATGAGTGGATGGGAGGCCATATAGTGCTCAAACTCGACTGGGCGAGCATTGGGGAGGTACAGCAAAAGGAAGATCAGAATGAACAAGATAAAAACGATAGGGACAGAGAGAAACGATTGAAAGAGAATTAGCTCAAATGAAAGGACAGAAAAAGACAAGAACAGCTGCATCAAGAAGAACACCTGAGGAAGGAAGAAAGGGCAGAAGAGCAAAGGAAGTATGATTATAGGCAGCGAGCAATTGAAGAGCGGGATGAATTGGACAAGAAAAGAGTAGAAGAAGATGAAGAGAAGTTAAGAGAAAAGAGAATAAAAAGGAAAAAAAATAGGGCAAATGAGAGAAGAGAGATGAAGAGACAGGAGGAATAAAAATTAGGGAAGAAGCAAAGAATCAAAGAGCATTTGATGAGGAAATGGAACGAAAAAGGAGGCAGAGAGCATGCAAGATTGATCGCATTGCGAAAGAGCTAAGGAACCCAAATCCAGTAGTAGCATGTGAAGATATAGAGGGGATCTTCCTGTTGCAAGACCCAATGTCAGGTCCTTCTAGAATAAACCTTGAGGAGGATTTTGAAAAATAAAATATTGGAGATAGAATTGCAAAAGCATAACATGAAATGAAGGCGAAAAATGAATTGAAGAGTAAAGGTAAAGATGATCAATTTGATACTTCCCAACTGCGAGGAAAGGAGGGAAGTCTGTTTAGTTCCAAGCACCGAGCTCTGTCTTTGGGCCGGCTGACTCTGAATAGGGATGAGAAAGGAGGTAGTCACATAAATTGGGGACAGAAGATGACAGACGAAGAAAGGGAAGCCTTCCGTGAGGAAGAAGGGACCGGTGCATGTGGGTTCGGAGAATGTTCATTGACAGATAAAGAGGTTACATGGTCAGACTTAGACCTACCTAAAGTGAGGACGCCAGACCCAGTGGCATGGCCAGGTTGACCTAAAGGACGATCTTAGAGTGTGCTGGGTGAAGCGCCACCATATGTGAACAGATTAAGGTCATTGCCAGGAAGAAGGTGATCAGGAACCATCATCCCTAATATGGATAGCCAAATGATGGAAGCCGACTGTGATTTTGGGGTTTCACAGTTTCCTTTATTAGAGAAAGGAGGGATCAGACCACAGTATATTCCATGGCCTCAGATGGACAAGGACAACTTAAGATGCAAGTTGCCCGGTTTAACGTCGGGTGCCAGGAAATGGATTTATGAACTAGAGAAAATGACAGGAGGTAACACGTTAGTAGGAGATATTAAAGGTCTCCTTGCAGCCATTCTTGGGACTAAAGAGCTGATGACATTTTGTCTAGAGCAGGATACACAGGAGTTATTGCACAGAACAAGGCACACAATGGCACGCTGTTTAACAATCAAAATAGTCAGATGCAAAACGGTGAACCCTGCACATGTTTGTCGGTAAACCATTGGCAGATGGTGAGCAAGTGCATGATTGCTCGAATTATGAAGAGTTTTATGGTTTTATGATAATATCCCTAGGGTGAAAGAAAATGCTCTCACTGCAGGAGACATTGTTTTTATTGATGGTTCCTTGAGAATTGATCAAACAGATGGACAACGATATACAGGTGCTGCTGTAAACCGGTAATGCCTGTATGCCTGTAGCCTTATTAAGTATGGTGTTGGAACAGTTACACTACCCTGCGCATGTCACTAGATAAAGCCTTGCAGCAACCATTGTGGAGGATTGGTTTGTGCCGGACCTCTTAGAAAATGTTGCATTTTATGTAGTCAATTGCACTGTATATTAAAAGTTTACTGCTGGGCACACACTGTGTTTAATAATTATAGAACAGCGTCTGGAAAGCGCTTAGAGTGCAGTATCCTGATACGTCAGATGTGGGAGCTATAATGACATGAAAGATGCAGGAAGGGGAAGATCTGCTTGCTTATATTAAAAAATTTCCAAAGAGCAGTAGCCTTTGGGAACGCGAGAGCTGTGGGGGAAATCTATACCAGTGTTTTATTACATTCTATGTCAGGGATTGCCAGGGAAAGTACAGAGACAGCTCAAGAAATTAGTACAGACAAAACTGTCTAAATATCCCTATGGAGGGGCGATGTTAACCTGTGGAGATGAAACAGGATCACAACAGACGACAGGGATGCCGCAGGTGAATAACCAAAGGTAGCCAGATCAAGGAGGAAATTGATTTATGCAAAGAGGAAGAGGAGGTTTCCAGGGATGAGGACGCTTTCAGAATAATCAAGGTTATTTCCCGAATAGTCAAGGTATTAATCAAGGTATGCAGGATAGGCAAATTAGGAGATTTCCTCCTGTATGTTGGACATGCAGGATGACAGGGCACATAACACAAACATGTTGGAGCCAGTATGTACAGAATGGGCAGTTTTCAAGAGGGGGGAACAGCTTATCCTCCAGCGTAAATCCCACAAAGAAGGGATGGGTCTGCCCAATATCAGACAGTATATCAGACACAAGCACCGCAATCACAGCAAGCACCATTGAGTCCACCACAAGGACAATTGCAGCATGCACCTATGCAGATACAACAGAGCGCAGACACAGGACAATTGTTGACTCCTAGAATAGGAGGTGTCACTGTTGAGAGTGGGAATCCTTTTACAGGTACAGGGATAAGCATGTCCCCACAATAGGACAGCTCACTAGAGGACTTGATGTGTTCAGTACTGTCAGTGATGCCTAATCCTAATGAGGAACCACGGGTTGACATCACAATAGGAGGCAAGATCCTTTTTTTTCTAGTTGATACTGGAGCAACACACTCATGTATACCAGAGGGAACATTGTAGTTATCAGGTAATGCCATGAATACTCAAGGTTTCACAGGAGCTACAAGTAGAGTTCCTTTTACTGAAAAACTGCCAGTCTCAATAGGAGAATGTGACATGTCCGTTCCATTATTGTACTCAAAACAGACGCCAGTTAATATACTGTTTTGGAACTTAATGACAAAGTTAAACATGACATTTGCTTTTACTGATGAGTGTGTAGTGTGTACAACACCAGCAATACATTATTTAAATGTAAGCGAGTTTATCATGGCATTCATAGGGCATATAGCCTTGCGTGGAAAGCCAATGGAGGCTGAGGCTTTTTATTATGGAGTGCGTATTCTGTTAACATGGCTACCTGGATTAGTGGGCAAAGTAATGAGAATACCTGATGAATGTTTATTCAGGTCACAGATACCCATGAATGAGGAAGGGGGGCATATATTCCCCTTAGAATTACATGCAGCCATAGTGTGAGGAGAACTGGCAATGCTTGAAGGATTCGATGACGAGGGCAGGACATGGAGAACAGTGATTGCTATTGAAGTAGGGTTTAGGTTAAATGACGGCAATGACGAAGGTATGTTTTAGGACGACCCATCAGATGATGAAGTAGTGTTTGAAATAAGCATCACATATTGGATTAAAACAGCAAGGAGAGAGATCCCACTTCGGATAGCCATCGTGCGGCAATGACCCACACATTTTGATGAGGATATGGACAGAGTGCCAGTTTCCTTACGGACAACAGGTCCTTATGACGTATGACTACTGAAAGAGGTAGGAGAAGTTAAGATTAAACTGAAACCAGGAGCAATTCTATCCCGTGTAAGGCAGTACCCCATGTCCAGAGAAGCAGATGAGGGGATTTTTAAGACTATGTGCCTAATTACGAGTTTGGAGGAAGCTGTCGCCAAACTCATGAAAATACTAGCAATGGGCAATTACCGGGGTATGCCAACCCCACAGGACCCGGTAATTACACATTGCCGGATGCCGGTAAATGTCAGTCCCCATTCCCATTTGAGCCCCATAGGTCTCAATGGGAATAAGGAGCACAGTAGCACTGGCACTGGTAATAACGGTGCTACCGTCAAGTTCTGCTTGGTCGTGCCAGTACGGTCGCCAGGTCAGACCTGGCGGCCGTAATGCCACCCACGAGCAGAACTCGTAGTTTGCCAGTCCGGGAACTATGATATCGCAAAGCTTACCAGTATCGTAGTTCCTGGACCGACAAACTTGTAAGGACCCCCTATATCAGCTGTGATGGATCAAGGCATTCTAGTGACATCAGAGTCACCATGCAATACTGTGGTGTAGCTGATCAAAAAAAGTAAGGGGTGTTGTGGCATTTGATTCAGGACATGTGCCCAATTAACCAGATTGTGGAGGCAGAGTTTCCTCTAGTTCCTAATCCGGCGACGATTCTATGTAATATCTCAGTTGAAGCACAATATTTCACAGTGATTGACCTAAAAAAAAAAAGAAATTCTCAATCCCGTTACATAAGGACTCCCAAGACCTTACATTGTTTACGTTCCGTCAGACTAAACTGAAAAGCATGCGGTTGCCTCAAGGGTATTATGAGTCTCCATCGATTTTTAAGAGAGTCCTGCAGATGGACTTAAGCAATGCAGATTTCCAGAGTGTTGTGTTGCACTACGTAGATGACATTTTAGTTTGCAGCACGACTGAGGAAGAGTGTAGACAAGACTCAATTCAATTGATGATTATTCTTGAAAAGAAAGGATATAAAGTGGACAACGAGAAATTGCAGTATTGTCAAATGGAAGTGTTGTATATAGGCCAGTTCATCTCGCATGAAGGAAAGAAAATCACACTAGAAAGGGCTGAGGCGATTTTGAAAATAGCAAAACCAAACATGATAAAGCAAATGCAGCAGTTTTTAGGACAGGGCAATTATATTAGAGCATGGGTATTTGATTACAGTTCTTATAGAAAGCAATTGCTGTAAGCCTTGAAAAAAGCACAGCAAAGTTTTAAAAAGATTGAATGGACTGAGGAAATGGAGGAAGGCTTTAATGAATTGAAAAAAGTGATTTGTACAGCTCCAGTTTCAGAAATTACCAATTATGCAGAGGAATTATTTTTGTTTTCGCACACGAATGGAAAAGTTATGACAGCAGTGCGTACGCAGAGAACTACGTTAGGGTATAAACCCCTGGCGTATTACAATGGGATTTAGGACCCAGTTATGAGGGGTCCCTTTCCTTGCAAACAGTCATTGGGAGCCACCGTGTTCACTATTGAGAAGTCTGCTAGTATAGTGATGGGGTGTTCTATGACGTTATTTTTTTTTGCATGCTCTATTTGCAGCTTGAGAGAAACCTAAGGGTACATTAACATCTCAAAGAGCTTCTGCTTATGAAGTGGTAATATCAAATCTGACAATCAAAATAGTCAGATGCAAAACGGTGAACCCTGCCACGTTTGTCGCTAAATCATTGGCAGATGGTGAGCAAGTGCATGATTGCTTGGATTATGAAGAGTTTTATGGTTTTATGATAATATCCCTTGGGTGAAAGAGAACGCTCTCACTGCAGGAGCTCGAATTATGAAGAGTTTTATGATAATATCCCTGGGGTGAAAGAAAATGCTCTCACTGCAGGAGACATTGTTTTTATTGATGGTTCCTTGAGCATTGATCAAACAGATGGACAACGATATACAGGTGCTGCTGTAATAAAGCATAAGATTACTGGGGAGTTTCAAGTAATGACGAGTGCAAGACTACTATATTATTTCTCAGGACAGGCTGCAGAATTTGTGGCGCTTATTGTCGCGCTCGAGAAACACACAGACCAGGAAGTGATGGTGTATAGTGACTCCACGTATGTTACGTCGACCGTGCATGCACAATTGGAACGGTGGAAAAGGAGGGGCTACCTCAGAGCGGACGGCACTCCACTGCAACACGCCGCCCAATTGGATAGGGTCATTAAGGCACTACAGCTCCCAGCAGCCATTGCAATAGTTAAGTGCACAGCACACACGAAGAGAACAGACTTTATCTCATGCGGAAATCAAGCCGCAGATGAAGAGGCAAAAAGAGTTGCATATTCATTAAATATAATGACCTATGATACGCCTGAAGTTAAAGAGAAGATTGTGGTGGTGATGATTGTGAAAGAAAGTTTTAATAATTTGTCAAAAACACAGATTATGGAAATACAGGGTGGTTTTTCACAAGGAGAGAAAGACCTGTGGATATGGAGGGGGTGTTCTTTATTCCCCACCAAAGCATTACAACGACAGGACTGATAAACCGATAATGCCTGTATCCCTGTAGCCTTATTAAGGATGGTGTTGGAACAGTTACACTACCCTGCGCATGTCACTATATAAAGCCTTGCAGCAACCATTGTGGAGGATTGGTTTGTGCCGGACCTCTTAGAACATGTTGCATTTTATGTATTCAATTGCACTGTATATCAAATGTTTACTGCTGGGCAGACACTGTGAACAATCAGAGGAGTCATCCCTCGACCAAATGGTCCTTTTCAGCACTTTCACATAGATTATGTGGATATGCTGAAAGTCTGTAATGGATATAGGTATATAATAGTGGCAGTGTGCCCTTTCTCGAGGTGGATCGAGGCTGGTCTGTGCACACATCCTGATGCCACTTGCACTGCGAGATATTTAGTTCGAGAAGTCTTACCTAGATGGGGAGTATGTGAGGTGCTGAGATCAGATAATGGCCCCCATTTTGTTAACAAAGTATTTGAGAAAATCAGCTTTCTGCTTCGTATAAAACACAAGTTTTCTTCAGTTTATCACCCACAAGGAAATGGGATATGTGAGAGGATCAATGGCCTGTTAAAAAAAAGAATAGCCAAGCCCAAATTGACCCTGAAGAAGGGGTGGCTGTATTGCCTACCCCTTTATACACACTTAGAAATCAATCTGGCTCAGACCACCACCTCACACCCCACAAACTAGTCACTTGGAGGTAAATGAGAACGCCTCTAACTCCTCCATCGAGGATTAGGAGTGATGCCCAGAAAACTGCAGAGTTATTGGGAACTGAGCAGCAAGAATACTTAACATGCATGACCACAAGTATCTCTCTCATTTTAGAACAAGTCAAGCGGACGGGGTGTCGGACTCAGAAGACAGATGAAGACCATTCAGCAACACGAGTGCAATAACTTTTTGTACCAAAGGTCTTTCCAGGAGTCCAGGTTCGAATTCGCAATTTCACTAGAAAGTGGCACAAGCGTAGATTTGACAGCCCTTTCATTGTGGAAAATACTACAATGTCAAATATAAAAGTTGTACGAAGAAGAGCCTGGATTCATCAAGGTTACGTGAAAATTGTTAGGGAGAATTCTCAGAAATGTGCTAATTCCCTCCACCTTAGAGACCCCCAGCAACTTTGCTGGATTTAGAGGACTTATGATGTGATATATTTTATTTGTATCGCGCTCGTACACAGGTGTTTCAGAGCGCGACTAGGCAAGGGAGGGGAACATGGGAGAACAACACAACACAAAAATGATCTTACTAGGCCAGTGACAGTGAGAACGTGCAAGTGCATGGGAAAGGGAAAAGGGGGAAAAGTGCATGGAAGGGAAGAGTGGAAAGAGCGGAGCAGAGGCGAGCTGATAAATAATAATAAATAAAAGGAAAATGGAGGCAATAAACAGTGGTAGTGCAGCCAGCAAGTGGCTCCAGGGTGTTTGGCGGGGTCAGGAATTGAGGGGGGTGCCCGAAACTCTGTGTGCTTAGTCTCCTAGGAGACCCAAATGCACTCTGTAGAGATTGGCTGGCTGACTGTCCTGCAAGGTGACTGACAGCTAGGAAGGAATGAATGGGAGAAACCTGAATAAAAAGTAAGACTTTTGGCTTAGAAGGCAGAGTCGACCACTGGATGAAGGAACCGAAGAAGAACTTGAAGAGCACACCTGCTGCAACTCCTGGACCGTTGGTTTGCCCGGTGAAGCCCTGCTGCTGTGATGAAACTCCAGATTCATATTTGACAGAGAAGCCCCTGCAAGGAACACTTCTCCCCTTGAGTTGGTGGGACCAATCAATTCCAAAGTAAGCCACGTGGACATCTTCTCGGAGCTTGTTGAATTTCCAGAGTTGCTGCTGGAAACCGAATAGCCAGGGAGAGGAACACCAGTTTGTGTGTGTTGTTTTAAGTTGGCCAAGAGCTCCAGGAAGATCCTCCGGACTCCCAGGAAGCAGGACTGACCGAGCCTGAGCCCCCTCAACAGAGTGCGGGACCATAGAAGCAGGGAAAGTCTATTTCGACAGCCAGGAACCGCAGTGTTGCTATTTGCAGTAGTCGAGAGGAGCTGAAACACCAAAGTGCCACTTGTTTGAAGATTGCCGGTTGCGAGCGGTGACTGTCCCATTGCAGTGCCGGGGTCCCCAGAAGTCCTCCCTCTTGTCCCCATGACTGGGGCCCAGGAATAGTGAGAGCTGCACAGGAACAGAAGTCATCTGCTGAACTTTTTCTTCAATCCAAAGGTACTGTAAAGTCTGAGAGAACTTCTCTCTTATTGTAGAGTTGCTTGTATCACCATCATCTACTACTCACAAGTCTAAACAGCTTGTGGCCCTACATTGATTCTTCTTTTCTTCAAAGATTTCTCAAACATTGTGCAAAGACCTTTTCTTACTTCCCTACCAGAAGTGCTTCAGCTCATATAAACGTTTGACCATTGACTTTGGCTTAAGCTATTACACTGAATGACTCTGCTTAGGGAATCGGGAATTTGCCTGCTTAAGAATATTTGTGATCTCTTGTGTGTTCTAATAACCTTTTCCTTTGACCAATTCCTAAGAATGTTGTAAATAATACATTAAGATATCAATTAATGTCCCCAGCAACCTAGCTATTGAAGTCACCTGTGGGTATAGGTTGTGAGTGTGGCCATCCCAAAAGGGTCTTGTTTTGAAGTGTATTTGAGTGTTACTGTTATATTGCTCCCTTCTGAAGAAGGCTTATTCTAACTGACTGATAAATACATTAATAATGGTTTATTCAAGAAACCTTGTATTAAAGTGTTTATCTGAATACATGTCACTGTGAATCTCTGCGTAACTCCCCTACAGCTCACATTGACCCCTCTTGAGAGAAGCCTGGCTGCTCAACACGCTACCAACCTGTGTAGTACAGACATATACCACAGGTTGGGTTCCTATTGCCAGGAGGTCAGGGTTGTTGTAGGGCACCCAAAGGATACTGCATACAATCCTGCCTAACAAAAATCTACACTGGAGTGACTCCTGCACCCCCAACCCATTCGGAAGCAAGTCAAGAAGCAGTTCAGCATGTGCAGACAAGATCGATGACGAGGAAGAAGGACGCAGAGACTATCCAAGGATAGACAAAGAGAACTTTGGACTGTGGCTTTCCTGGAAAGCATTCTTTGCATTTGCTACACAGAGAGAGGAAAAATCATTGTTCTTGAGTCACAGAGAAGTGTTGACATTTGATTTTGGACTTCAAAAAAAAGAACAGAGCAATGCCAGATTTGGATTTCTTATTTGACGATTGGAAAAGAGAGCAGTTCTCGGATTTGTTTCAAACAGAGTTTCTTTTTGGACAATTCTATGGTCCTCACTGATGTGGACATACAGAGGCTACTCCTTGCTGTCTTTATCTTCATACTCAGAGCTTACCCTGCTCTTGTTGGCCGCTCTGGTGATATTCGTACTTTCCTCCAAGATGCTAAGAATGGTCCAGCGATGAGACGAATTTTGGCAGCATTTCTAAACCAAATCCGACTGTTGCCTGAACGTTTCTGTGAGCATACAGCTGGTTCTGCTTGATAAAGATGTTCACAAACTACTAGGATTGATTCTTTACCTTTTGATTCACAAGTATCCTCGTCTCGTTAGACGACACACAAGCACTTGTGTATTTCTGAGGGATCCCAGAAATCGACCTGCAATAAATTGGCTGATACGTGAACTTTGCAAGCAGGCTCATTCAACGCCTCGTGCATCTTTGTGCGCAAACTGATGATCTTGGCCAATGACGATGCTCATAAACTATGCTGCATGGTATTTTATATCCTAATTGAAGAACGGCCACATCCTGTGGGTACGTAAACTGATGTTATTACATTTTTGAGAGATCCTAGGAATCAGCTTGTCCTTAATCAATTGCTACGTGATATTATGGAATAGATTCATTTTTTATTCAATGTTTCTTCGTGAACTTGTGAATGGTGTTGCCACAGGAAGATATCCATAACTAATTGGAGTTAATCTTCTATTATCTACTCGAAGCACATCCCTACCTCATTTGGCGGAAGGACGACACGTTTGTCTTTAGGAGAAATCCTATTATTCGTCTATTATTCGTCTAGCAATCAGCCAGTTGCTTGTGGAATTTGTGGAAAAGATACAGCAGCTATCAGAGTGGTTATGAGATTACCTGAATAAAGCATTTTTATTTCCTTAAAGATGAATACAAGCAAATCATGTGGTCCATAAACCACTTTGCTATTCCAGAAAGAGAGAGGCAACAGTGATTAGCATCTTCACATTGTTGGCGCATCTTTTATTGGTGCATAATTTATGCCTTCCTAATGTTTTTTTGTTGTCATTTTAATCTTGGTAATACATGCTGCATATGTTATCGATCCGTAAAAAGGGAGAGTTTCTTTTATTCTCCCTACCCCTGAAGGTAAGGGAGAAGTCCAAGTTGCAAGAGATCCTAGCCCTTACGTGATTATTCCTACGCCAGTAACATATGTGAAAGCGCCTAGTTCTGTGGCAAATGTTACTAAGCATCCGTATTCAGGAAAGAGCATCTGGGAAATTATTGCTGAGCATCAGATACAGATTCCTAATGAGCGACAAAAGAAGTTTTCTCCAGTAAGAAAAAGTTATGCTGATATACTGTATGACATAATGATTAAACTGTATGTGGCAATAAGGAGACCTAAGATATATGCACCAGAAGATGATTATGAACGGAATAATTATCTGGACAGTACAGCACACTTAGGAAACAATGTTTGGTAACAGCATATGAAAGAGGTCGGTAAGAGACATCTGAGGAGGACTCCAATGTATTTGCACTCCTGCCTTATAGTATGGGAAAATCTAAAGTCTTCATAGCTATTGAAATAGATATCCTAACAGTGCACTGCCTATCTCACATAGAATTCTGTTGAACAAGAGGCCAGTTTATGGGTCAAACAGCTTACCTAAAATGGGCAACTGAATGGACAGATCCAGATGAAGATGACTATGTGCAAGACTCAAAGACACAAGCAAGATCCCCCACTAAAAATCACATGATCAGGTATGAACAGTCTGGAGTGAAACAAGCTGGAATCAGATGGGAAGTAAACAGAAGACTGGAGAGCCCGGGAAAAACTAAAGAGGAGATCCGAAGATGGAAGGAAAGAGTCACATGCAGATCTGGGGTTCAGTGCTCTCTCCAGATGGTTGGGAAGAAGGTGTGGTAATCTGCAGAGCCTGGGTAGTAATGGGTAACTACAAGCCAACTGTTGACAATGTGGAATGATGTTCAAACCAGTATGGTCAAAACCTGCTAAACTACTGACAAGGGTCGAAGACAAAGGAGTACTGTTGCAGATAGTGCCTCTGGAAAGTGCAAAGCTGTGTTTCAGAAACAATAGCACAAGAAAAATTGGAGAAAATCTAAATTGTGGTAGAATCTTTGATGCACAAGGAATGAGTGTTGGGACAGCAGTAATAATGGATCACTACTGGGCTTGTTGATCTAGAGTTTACATGAAGCTGCCCAAGGATTAGGGAGGACTGTGTTCTATAGTGAATGTCCATGTTCCAGCTGAGGTGATTCAGAAAAGTGATCTGAACATTGGTGAATTCCCGAAAACAAATCCACATCTAAGGAAAAAGAGGTCTGCAGAACTTTTAAGCTGATTGAAGAGGGATAATTATTTCTCAGCAAAATCAATTGAAGCTTTTGATTCTATCCCATATGAACACAGACTGTTCAGTAAGCCCTCATCAATATTCACGATAATCTTCATGACCAGGATCCAGGCAGATGCAAATACTAAATGGCTGCAGATAACCAGATGGGAACTTCTGCAAACGATCAACACTACCATAAAAGGATTCAATGCAATCAAGGAGAAGCTGAGAGACATAAGACTGATGACTCTTCAGAATAGATATGTCTTAGATATGATTACTGCTATGGATGGAGGTGTTTGTGCCAAAATTGGAGATTCATGTCGCACATTTATACCTTCTCATGATGACGAGAATGCCACCTTGATGGAGGCTATATCCATGTTGACAGACCTGCACGTTCAGATGATTGATGAAGTGGAAGACATTGCAGATGACAGTTGGTTTAGAACAGTTTTCCCATGGGTTCCACAATGGATGGCACATATGTTCAAGTTTCTTGAAGCCCTGTTGGTGATGATCATGCTTGGATTTTGTGTGATCAGAATAATAATCTCATAATGCAAGAAGACTGCAAAGAAAGCAATAGGAATGAAGATCATGATTGATGTTGAATCAGGATGGAAGACTAAGGAACTAACAGATGAAGAAATCAGAGACTGCGTGAAAGCCAGCATACACGCACCTGAAGGTACAAAGTTTCTGTGTCCAAGACACCGGAAGAAGTATGTGGGAAGATGGGTCTGCTGTAGTCCTACTGGATACTGCACACTTATGACCTGGAATGTTGACGAGCATGTGAAATCAGAAGGAGGTCTGAAAGGAGTCGTGAAGATTTAGGAACCAAACGAACAGTTTATCAGATGAGGATGTCTTGATGTAAAGATTGATAATGATGTGGTCGATGAATTGTCCAGAGGGGGGAGTTTAGAGGTACAGTCAGACATCCTCACTCCAAGCTCTGCCCGTATGCTGCCTATATGTTGGGAACCATAGATGACGACATGTGCACTTCCACTCAGTGTACCATTACCACAGAGAACCTTCAAGACAAGATACCCTTTGAGGAAACCCTACCTAACTGCACAGAGACACAGTATTCTTTTGGATGAAGTACCGGAAAAAATGTGCATTTGAACAAAGAAAGGAGCCTGATGACATCATGTGAAATAGGAGTTGATGTATCTAGAGGCTGGATGGAGAGAAGGAACATAACAATATTCTCTAAGAATTGAAGAATAGATGGTACAGATGAGCAACATTTCGGGCTCAAAATGAAGATGCTAATGCTACAGAAATGTTGGAAAATATGTTAATTGGTTTACACGTGTACAGTGCTGTAACGCAAGTACGGAAAAGTATTCATAATACTTGCTACGTAGTGAATTAGATTGCGGCAATGCACCAATGTATATACATAGGAATGTATATGACCTGGATGTTCCACAACAGACTCTAGCAGGCCTGAAACCTCCTGAACAAGAAAAAGACTTTCAAATGAGTGGTGCAGTTGGAAATTACTAATGGCACAGCAAGTTTCAGAGAAGATGGGGCTGGCCCAGAACCAAGAAAATAAGATCACAGTGAAATGTATGCCTGACAAGAAGGCTACAACGAACGTGAGAAAGGAACGCGCTCCTGTTTGAAGCAGCATGAAAAATGGGTTCTACAGTTTATCATTTAATGGGATTAAATACTGCAAAAAGCTTGAAAAGAGTGATCTTCAAATCTCATGGGAGAGATCAAAATAGCTTGGGTCAGGCTATACCAAATCTAAAACACACAGTGAAGTTATAATCCCTTTATTTCCCAGACAAAGTCAACAGTAACAAGGCCAAGTTCAAAAGCCTAATTGTCTGATGGACTGAAGGAGTGTTGATGGATAATGGGTTAATTGGAGGGGAGGTGTGATCACGCTAAGCATCCATGCACCCGGGATGGTAGCCTGCGTGCTGCTAGCGTGTGGAAGACTCTAGAGGGGTACATGGGTGCCAAACCAATCATAGTGGGCTGGGTAATGAAGAGCCCTATAGTTTGAAGAACCAATTGATCGTCGTCTATTCAATGATGACAATGATGACCAGTTATTGGGGGTGGGTTTTGATGCCCAACTGACTTAGGTACCCAATCATAACTAGTGGCTATAATAGAACGTTTACGTAGATGTTCACTGAGAGCCAACCACAGATACTCATACGTTTTGAAGTTTGCCACATAGTGTGACGTCAGCAGTGACACATTTTTGTTATAAAAGAGCTGTTTTTTATGAAATGTTTTGAGATCAGGCTGCACAGTGTCGGATGATGCCTGTTGTACTCCCTGTTTTAGACAATTGATATTAAAACAGAAATGCATTTTGCCAAACTTCCTGAGTTGTTTTTATTATTGATGTTTGAGTAAATCTGCATCCCCATCCGCCTCTAAGTATTGCTACCTCCACTTAAAGCGATCTTGGATGTAAGAGTTCTAGGCTGTTGCAGTAGTCCAGCCTGGAAAGAACTAGGGCTCTGGAGACATTGGGCCTCATTACGACCCAGGCGGTAAGGGGTTTACGGCGGCGTAAACAGCGCCGACCCTTACCGCCTGATTCCGAGGTCCCTTAGCGCCATGGAGGATTTAACACCTGCTCTTAGCAGGTGTTAAAATCCATGGCGCTAAGGGACCTTGTTGTTAATTACGCCACCGTAATTTACGGTGGCGTAATTAACGCCTTCCCCACTCCCATTATGCCCTATGGGGCAAAAATGGGAATGGGGAAGGGTAAATGGGGATTGGGGACTTACCGCCCCGCCAACCTCGGAATGGGGAGGTAAGTCCGCCAACCACCATGGCGTAAACGTAGTTTACGCCATGGTGGTAAAGGTACGACCCAGGCGGTAACTTACCGCCTGGGTCGTAATGAGGCCCATTGAGCTGCTGAGGGAAAATGAGAAAATGTAAAGTCCCTCTAAGGAGGTGTAGTTGATAGACTTTTTTGAAATGTCAGAAATGTGAGAGGAGAAGGAGACAGTGGAGTCGAAGATGACCCCAAGGTTTTTGGCCGCACAGGTGGGGGTTGGCACAGGGCCAAGGGAGGCCGGCCAGAGTGAGGGGGGAAAGGTTGGCCAAGGCTGGTGCAAAGGAATCAATGTTGTCCTTGATGGTTGTGAAGGGGCAGGGATCAACTTGCTTGGATGCTTTGAATGTTTTGAACACTTGCTTTATTGAACAAAGGACTGCTTTAGGTCTTAAAAGACAAATATTCACAAAATATGGAATGTTTGTGTAAAGTTAAAGGTGGGATGTGAAGAGATATTGGACCTAATTCACAGAACGTTTAGGGCAGAGGTAAGTGACTTTGCACTGCAAAATAAACTTTGCACTGGGCCGAATTCACAGAGAATAGCAAAGTGACTTTGCAGTGCAAAACTACTCTTTACACCATGGTCCAAAGTCCCTTTGCTCCACCATGTGAATTAGGCCTGGTGCAAAGTGTATTTTTTGCAAAGTCACGTTTGCTCCACACTAAATGTTCTGTGAATTAGGCCCCTTGTCTGCTGTCAAGTTACACATTTTGGAGACAGGAAACAGTGCTCAAATCCCATTCTGTCTACTTGAGCAAATTATGCAATCCACTCCAAATCACCTTAGCTCCCTCTGTCTTATTTTCGCTTCTAAATTTGAAATTATGGAGATATGCATAGATCCTGGCTATGGGGTGCCTCAGTACAGAGAACAGGCACAATCAACCAGGTAATCTCTATTGTTTATCCTCGGGTGCTGAGCGCACCACCAGCTCAACCCTCCAGAGTGATTGTTTGTCATGCCGTCTTCAAGAAGGTCTCCCTGGCAACTATGGAGCCTCTGGCGACTACACCGCCATTATAATGTTCCACCTTTTTCGTTACTTCCTGTTGTTCTGCTCTAGTCTTTCTGTCCTCAATCTCTCTGCTTCCGTATTTAACCACGCCCCTTTGTTTTGACCAGCGCGTTGCAACTTTTTTGCGTAACGCTCCAGTTACTCGCTCTGTGTATACCCCTCTGGCTTTGCCGCTCTTCGTTGTTTCACCGGTCCCATTCCGGTGCCCTTTTCCTACTCCTGTTTGGTCTATTATTCTTGCTTCTAGCCTATAGCGCCCTAAACCCCGCTAGCAATGCCTCTGGGTTTTGACAGCATATCATGGGTCGTAGGGCTGATATTGCGTTGCTTTGTTATGGCAATGCCTTATTTGTTTTGAACCTTTCTAGGAGTTGTAGAATTTGGAACCAGGACACCTGCGTTCCAAAACCAGCTTCCATCCATTTCCATACTTGAGTGATCCTGTGCAAAACACCTATTTTCTCTGACCCTAAATCTACTTAGCTGGCACACTCTGGAGCAAATAACAAAGACACCACTCAAAAGGAGTAAGTACTATATCAAAACTAAAATGACAGTGCCTATTTCTTCCACCCGAAAGTGTTTAGAGGAAGTGCAGCCTGTGGTGTTGAGCTATTTTCCAGTCACCTCACCTAGCCACGCTCACTTATGTACAGAGCACCAGTCGTAAACACTGAAGATGCACGGACAAGGGTTCGAAACACCGAACAAGCTGCAAAGTTTTATATTAAGCTCGATAAAATAGAGAATACTTATAATTAGGCAAGACCCGCCGGATTGGAGACTTGGCCCCTTTCACACCTCTTTCGTGACCCCTCCTTCTTCAATCAACTTAAAAGCAATGGGTCTAATGTGCAAAGCAATGTTTTTCAGTGTTTAATTGATATGTGCAAAGCAATACCCCAAAACCAGGCAATGGGCTGTGAAATGACAAACGAATAGACTGACATATTTCTACAAGCCCATAAATGTGTTCCTTATATTTGACACTTCCTTGATTTGGCCATATTTGCCATGAGTGGCAGGGCAGTTTTAAATGTTAGGAAGTTATTCTTCATTCGGACGCTTTCAAGTTCACCTTCCATGTCTCCTTGTCGCATGTTTTTGTGACTGTCACATTGCTGGTCACGGTGGTTCCGATTCTGTCAACACCTATGCTGTGCAAGATATCTTTTTAAAAGAAATCCGCAAGAAAATGCATGGTGTGCCGCCGCTCAAAACCTCCTCTAATTAGCTGCAAAGTCAATCTCATCCAATTTCACACCTGCCTGTAGGGTATCTATGTGCTTGTGTTATTTATGTCAAATGGTGGCAGGTAATCTTGGAGGCCCTGACAAGAAAATAAGCATCACATTCATTTTTTTGTTTTTGTAATATTTCAAGTATAGAGCAGCGCACATACTTAACAAGGCCTCATGACTCACCTTCTCAAATCTGTTGATTTGCATATGTTTAATTCCTAACTGGCAGATGGGACCCTCCACTCAACCAAGAATCTACATAAAACAATAAAGACTAATATAATTCACAAGCTAATTATTAAGTACACAACTGGGTTTTGATATCAGTTCTCTGAAGTGTCATGCATTCATGTTGCACTTTATACGTATTTAAACAATGAATCAAGTCATTATCAGATCACACATTTATATGGGCTGGAACCCTTAATGATGATCTTACTATAATTATTTTGCGTGTGAACTAAAGTCATCTAAAGCATTGTTCCGTACCGGTGTTCAAATCATATGTGACTAATTGAAAAGGGGTCGGCAATCATATGGTTTGCATTACACATCCCATCAGCCCTAACCAGCACTGTCAATTGTGAATGATCATGGGAGTTGTGGACATAAACATCTGAAGAACTGCAGGTCGTAGACCCCCACCTCTAAACAATAGTCTTATATATGTGTTTATGTTTATGTTTATTATTTGATAATGCGCACAAAACCCAGGGGTAGCCGGGCGCAGCAGTTACAAGATTACTTAAGCTTAGGTTACATACAAGGTATAAAAACATGTCAATGCGGTACATACGGTAATGCGGTACATACATGTCAATGACAACGGTTGGGAAAAAAGTAGCATGTTACAGTAATGGGAAAGTATACAGGTAGAAGTGAGAGGGCAGAATTATTTTAGCCTGAGATACAAGGGTGTCGTGGCCATAGGGTGCCGCGGGAATTAGTTGTCGTTGGACCAGAGCCAATTTTTTACCTTGCATCTGAAGTTAGAGTAGGGTAGGTTAGCTCTCAGTGCAATGGGCAATGTGTTCCAGGCCTGGGCAGCTCTGACGGGGAAGCTTGCTCCTCCCGCTTTGGATCGTCTGAATCTGGGAGTTTCAAGCAGATAGTGGTTGGTAGCCCTAGTGTGGTGACTGGATGATTTTCTGGTCAGTCTGGCTGAGATGTAGGGGGGTGCTCTGTTGTTAAGCCCTTTGTGGGTAAGCGATAGTGTCTTAAGCAGGACTCTGTCGCTGATTTTGAGCCAGTGGTGGTCTTTCCTAACGTTAGAGATATGTGCTCTACGGGGTATGTCAAGGGCTGCTCTAACAGCGTTATTTTGGAAAATTTGCATTTTATTTATGACGGATTTGTTGGCACCTGCATAGAGGGCATTGCAGTAGTCCAATTTGGACATTACTAATGCATTGGCTAGCAGGATGCAGATAGATTTAGAGAGGTAAGGTCTGCAGGTTCTGATTAATTTGCAGGTGTACGCTGTGGAGGATGCCAGGGTGTTGACTTGTTTTTTAAGCGATAAGGTGGAATCGAGGTAAAAGCCTAGAGTTTTTACCTCCGTAGCCACCTTGATTGTGTTACCATCTATGTTGAAATTGCGATAGTTGGGACTCAGTTTTTTAAGGTTGGAGTCGGAACCCAGGATCAATATCTCAGTTTTGTCGTCATGTCGTCATATATATACTTGGGTACACTATTAAATGTTCATTATATCAGGCGTCTAGACGCTAGTTACAGTTGCAGTAATGTATTGTGCTACAACACATAAGTATATCTTACAAGTTCTTACATTGCGCACACGTGCCGTATTTAAGCAATAAGCCCCAAGCTGGGGGGCATTACCACTTGAGATAATGCCTTGGGACCCATAGTTACAGGCCCAAGCAAAGCGAGGGCCTTAATGCAGGTCCTGGGGCATTACCTGAAGCAGTAATGCCCCATGAGCGAAGGACCTATTGCTATTGGTACCCCGGCCCATTGGACCGGCATACTAATAGATTCTTTGAGGAAATTGTGAAACGCCATCAGCGTTTCACAATTGAAAAAATAAAATTAAGCAAATGGCCATCATGGATTGGGGAGAAGGGGCTAAATATAGTCCCTTCTCCCTTTACATGGCGGCAATTCAAAATTGAAAGAAAAAATAAACCAAACAAGATGGCTGCCATGGAACTGGGAGAAATTCCATGGCACTTATTGCCAGGTCAGAGACGCGCTGGGAACACTAGTTTTCCTGGCGCAGAATGACAGAGAAGCGTGGGTAGGTGGAGGGGGAGTGAGTGGGGAGAGGAGATGGGGTAAGGGGGCTGGCGTAGTGGTAAGAGGACAGGGACATGGGGAGCACACACTTACCGGCAGGGGAAGATAGCTGCCTCCAGCTCTGAGGAGGCTCAGAGCAAGGGCTATACCGTGTGATCACACCACTCCGAGCCTCATTAGTTGGGAGACCTAAACCAGTCCCCCGCCAGGTACTAATAACAGATATGTCTGAGTGAGCATTCCCAGGGGAATGTGAGGGAGTCACCAGTGGGGAGCAGCTCATTTGTTGGTCAAATTCATAATTTGCAGCAGTATTTCCAACCATTTTCAAAAGCTTTTCTCAAACTTAATTGCACAAACAGTTTACAGCAGAATGATCTAGGCCTGAGTGGTTCAGTAAATGTGAGAATATTCACCAGCTGGCGGGCCATGTGGCAGAATATGTGTGGGAAGTGTGAGAGACCTGAGGGTGTTCCCACTCATATTCCCCAAAGATCCTCTGCTCAGTTGGCTAGGGAAAAACAGTGCTCTTGGATTCTGATCCTGGGGATGGACAACCAAGGGTGATCACCTGGGTGGAGGGTCTTTGGGGACTGGGAGTGGGGTATCCTTCATAGAGACATGATAGCCCCCTTTCGTACCAACAACCAACCTGACCCTAACTCGACCTGTGTGTGTTATTGTAAGCCTGTTTCTCTCACTTCCCCTAACATGACATATGATATTACTGTGACGAGGAAGAAGACACTAAGAGGAATAAACACCACACATGTTCATCACTTAGGTACTGGGATGGGGAAGCAGTATCCCGAGCATTGGGAAGGTCAGAAATGTCTTCCTCGCTATGGTAAGCCAGATCTAATTGACCAGGCACACCTGCAGCCTGTTAGAAGGCAGCACCTAAATACATTGAGGGACTCGGGAACACCCAACAGGGAACCGGGGAAGCTCCAAAGGGCAGAGAAGCAAGGAGGTTGGTGTGGCAGAGACCAGCAGGGGACCCGCTCTTTATCGCAGCAGCCATGGTGGAACTGGACACGAGAACAGGATGCCGGAAGAGAAGGAGCACAGAGGACGCTGACCGTGTGTAACAATTATACTTAACATTAATACTTCGAGAAGACTAAGAGATAACCACAAGGACTCACCATACTACTTCTTGGGTCGTTCGTGGAAAGTTTCCCAAAGGTTTAGTAGAAAGTAAGAGCCTCCCCGAGTTCCTTCCTCTACTTCCTATAGCAAAGGCTTAGAAGAGAAGAAGGACTTCAGGGAAACCCTCTGGGGAAGAAAACCCTGTGTTGTCGTCTGTTGGACTGAAGTCTTCAGATGGGAAGCACAGCAAACTGTCGTGTTGTTATTGTAGAAATGCATCTGATCAGACGGTGAGAAAGAAAGAGAAAGCGGTAAGTAAGTTGTAATGAAGAAAGCAAGAAAACAAAGAAATGGGAAGGATGTATAGTTAACCTCATAAAGGACGTGAGTGGTCTTTGTCTTAGAAGGGGGATCTCTGGCGCCTTCCTGAATATGTGAAGAGCTCTGTTAGAAAAGTGTAAATAATAGAATTCAGATAAATTAAGGGAGACAGGATCGTTACCTGAGAATGTGGAAACTAATGACCAAGGGAGGTTTAAAGCGGTCTCTCTCGATCTGTTCGAAGGCCTGATGGGCTTTCCCCGACCAATGAAACCTTGCCTCCTTCTTGAGTAGAGATGTCATCGGTAGGATCTCTTCTGAGTAATTGGTAATGAAGCAGTCTCTCTCGATCTGTTCGAAGGCCTGATGGGCTTTCCCCGACCAATGAAACCTTGCCTCCTTCTTGAGTAGAGCTGTCATCGGTAGGATCTCTTCTGAGTAATTGGTAATGAAGCGTCTATAGACGAACCCTAAAAATCTCTGGAGATCTTTTACACATGTTGGGGCAGGCCATTCGGTTATGGCTGAGACCTTTCTTGGATCCATGGCTATGCCCTGGGCTGATAATATATACCCTAAATAGGCCACCTTGTTCTTGTGAAATTCACATTTATCTAACTTTCAATGGAGATGGTTGTTTGACAGTCTTTGCAGTACTTCTTTAACATGATGAATATGGTCGGTAAGTGAAGTAGAAAAGAGCAAAATATAATCTAAATAGACAATGACTGTGTGTAAGAGAATATCCGAGAAAATATGGTCCATAAAGCACTGGAAGACAGTCGGGGCATTGGACAATCCAAAGGGCATCACTCTATATTCGTAGTGTCTAAAGGGAGTACGAAAAGCCGTCTTCCATTCGTCTCCAGCTTGGATCCGGATCAGATGATAAGCTCCCCGAAGATCAAATTTTGTGAAAATGGTAGCCCCTTTTACTGCCTCGAGGATGTCTGGGATCAATGGCATTGGATACAGATCTGGAATTGTAATCTTATTCAGCCTCAGGTAGTCTATACACGATCTAAGTTCTGTTGTATCCTTCTTAGGGATAAAGAATAATGAAGCCCCTGCGGGAGATGTAGATTCTGTAATAAAACCATTGCGTAAATTCTTTTGGATATATTCTTTCAGAACCTCACGTTCACGTGAGGACAAAGCATACATGCGACCAAAGGGAATCGGGGAATCAGGAACCAACTCCAGTGAACAATCATCTATTCAATATGGGGGTAGCTCCGCATACTCTGAATCTGAAAATAGGGCCTGAAAAGAACGATAGTCATGCAGAATCTCTTGGATATTATTCAGTACAGCTGCTTTAGAGCTATTCTCCAGATTTGAGTTTCCAGACCGGAACGCTAGGGCTCCGTTCTTAAGACAAGTCTCCAGACAATGTTCTGAACCCAGAAATATAGTTTCTGCAGTCCAATTGATATAAGGATTATGGGTTCGAAGCCAAGGTAATCCTAGTATCAAAGGATAATGAGCGGTGCGGATTACGTCAAAAGTGATCGTCTCTTGTTGGGATGCAATCTTCATCTGAAGGGGATGAGTCTGTTCCTTGATGGGGCCTGATACTAAGGGACTGCCATCAACCGATTCCACTGGAATAGCCAAAGGTTTGGCAGAACAGGGAATCTTTTGACTTGTTATCCAGTAGGTATCAATAAAATTTCCCGCAGCTCCGCAATCAATCAAGGCAGGCACTATGATGGAGTCGGAAGGACCCCACTTTAGAGTGATCTGCAAGACTACCATACGGAGGTCTGGAATATCTGTCAATTGAGAGGATATTGGTACTGTTGAGGAACCTTTCACTGATTCCCTAGCCGCGGTTCCCCGAGCGGTTGGGTGGGAGCATTTCCCTGTCTTTTAGTTAGTGCGATTGGACAATCTTGTACAGCATGATCTTTAGCACCACAATACATGCATAATTCCTGCATACGTCATCGGTTGCGTTCCTCAGGGGTTAATCTACCTCTGGTTGCTCCTATTTGCATTGGTTCTTCAGTCAGAGTCTTAGTGGAAGTTGAGGAATAAGTAGTTGCATATCTAGGAGGTTGGATACAACGTTGTTCTCGATGTCGCTCCTGCAACCTATAATCCATCTGCATTACCATAGAGATCAGTTCAGCTAGATTCGGAGGACGCAGCACTCGGGACACCTCATCTTTAAACTCCTCATTCAACCATCATCGGAACAATGTAATCAGGGCATCATCTGCCCAAGAAGTTCCTGCTGCAAGTTGTTTGAATGTAGTAATGCCAATAAATCTTGTGATCCTTGCCTAAAGTGCAACAGCTGTTCCTGGGCTGACACTGTGATCTCTTGTCTACCAAACATGGTTCTAAGACTATTTAGGAAAGCGGGGTAGGAATCCAAGAGGGGGTTGCTTGTGGTGACTAAGGGTGTTGCCCAGGCCAAAGCAGGCCCTGTTAAGTTTGATATCATATGCCCTACTTTATCATGATCGCTATGAAAAAAGGCTGTTTTAAAAGAAAATTGGACAGTATATGTCTCTATGAAGGCCTTGGGTTTATGAGGATTTCCATCATATAATCCACCAGGAATAGGTCCCGGGGGTAATTCAGAACAGCTAGGAACCCTTCCTACCTGTTGTCGTAGGATAGTGTTCTCCTGTTTAAGTGACTGTACTTCTGCTGTCAAAGATTGGACAGCTGTTAACAGCTGTTGCTGTAGAGCCGGATCCATAACCCTAGTGTAAAGGTGTGATTCGAGTAAGATTTGTGGTGCCCTCTCAGTCTGCCCTCGAGTAGGCCTCAGAAATAAATTCCTGAACCGTATTTGTTTCTTTTTGGGCGTTGCTAACTATAACAATTATACTTAACACTAATACTTCGAGAAGACTAAGAGATAACCACAAGGACTCACCATACTACTTCTTGGGTCATTCGTGGAAAGTATCCCAAAGGGTAAGTTGAAAGTAAGAGCCCCCTGAGTTCCTTCCTCTACTTCCTATAGCAAAGGCTTAGAAGAGAAGAAGGACTTTGGGGAAACCCTCTCGGGAAGAAAACCCTGTGTTGTCGTCTGCTGAACTGAAGTCTTCAGATGGGAAGCACAGCAAATGTTGTGTTCTTGATTGTAGAAATGCATCTGATCAGATGGTGAGAAAGAAAGAGAAAGCGGTAAGTAAGTTGTAATGAAGAAAGCAAGAAAACAAAGAAATGGGAAGGATGTATAGTTATCCTTATAAAGGACGTGAGTGGTCTTTGTCTTAGAAGGGGGATCTCTGGCGCCTTCCTGAATATGTGAAGAGCTTTGTTAGAATAGTGTAAATAATTGAATTCAGATAAATTAAGGGAGACAGGATCTTTACCTGAGAATATGGAAAGTAATGACAACGGGAGGCTTAAAGCGGGCTTGTCAGCAGAACGAAGGGATAAGGCTGTAGATCAGTCAGTTCCCTTCTACGTGTCAATAAGAAAGAAAACTGACTGTTTCGACCCTGCCTTCTGTCGATAAAGTATCCCACTAAATTCCGTTCCTTTGTACCTGGCCACCGGAGGGGGGCGGGCTGTGATGTCCGCTTAATACACTCCCGACAGAAGGTTGTGTGTGAGCGTGTGTTGGGAAAACTGACTGCGCCGCCTGCACGGTGTAGGATTCTGCCTTAGAGACAGAGTCTAGATAAGCATACATGGAAATATAGTTAGGAAAAGGAATGTAGAGTAAATAAGGAAAGTATCGAAGAAACGGAATCTATTCAAACTCACAGAGCGCTGTAAACACGGAGTAGCAACGCGTCCGCGCATTGGTTTCAGAGGCTGATATACCAGAGTCCAACCATGAGGGCATGGCCTGCTCCACACTAGAGACGGCATCCACTAGACCCATGCTATCAGAAACGGCCGCCATCTTGGAAGTAAAAATGGATGCTACCCGTCCATGGGACCAACGATGCAAAAAGGACCAACGTTTTCGGAAAGGTGTGACACTGTGTCCACTGCAAGGCAGAAGGAGAACCGGAGCAAGAAGTATCCAGCAGACGAGCACGGCTCACAACAATGGTGTTTCCCGACTCCAGGAGCAGACCGGAAACAACGGAAACAGCAGAAGCCGCTGGGAGAAGGAGCAGACTGCTGGTGAGTGTCAGGAGGGTACCCAGATACTGGGGTGCTCCAAAACAAATTGTAGGCAAGTGCCGGTCCATGTATTTTGAATACGGAACTGAAAGCAGACCTACATTTAGCAACAAAAGTGCCTTTTTGAACATGGAACTGAAAGCAAATTAATATTCAATTACGAAAGTGCATTTTGAACAACAAACTGAAAGCAAATCTACATTTACCTACTCAAGTGCCTTTTGAATACTGAATGGAAAGAAAACTTATATTTGACTTACAAAAGTGCATTTAAAACTTATATTTGAACTTCAAGAACCAGAATGCATTTCGAATACACAAGAGTGTTTTTCTTTCCAGAATTAAACTTAAACCTTAAGCAACACAAGTAACTATTGAAGTGAGAACAATTAATCTTTAAACCTGTCACATTGACACATGCGTTCCGGGTCAGCGGGAGGCGGCAGGCTGGGTGGGAAGAGACGTGAAGGGGTGGGGGCAGGCAGAGCTAGATGTAAGTTTAATAAAGACGAACGTATGCAACTGAGATCCGTGTCCGCCTGTTTCATACCGTGCTGCGTAGTGCACAAAGGAACGCTTGTTAGGCCTTCAAAATGGCGACGAGGTCGTCGGAAGACGAGGCATGGATCGTGCTGTGACCCATGTTGGGGCATCACTGTGAGGATGCCTGGAGGAGCAGAGACCACCGTCCCACATAGTGCAGGATGAGGAAGGTGCATGGAGAGGCCGTGCCGACCTGACGCACACGTGCTGGGAGCCAGTCAGCTCAGAACGTTTGCTTTGGAGCGTTCGTTCCAAGACAGCTAATTCTCCCAGGCTGTGGCGGTGAACTTTGAAAAAGAAAAAAAAGAGGAACGCTAGCAGCAGAGCAATCACGAGCCCTGGGCCACGTACACAGAGACGGTGAGAAGGGACAAAAAGGGGTGGACGCAGCTGATGATGCTAGCGCCTGCTGAAGGTGGCCATCACCATACTAAGCCCACTTGCTAAGGCAAAGGGAGGAACTTGCAAGCCATAACACAGTGCTTGTGCCCAACAGGTGGTCTGGTTAACAGTCGCTCACATTTAAAGGGAAAAACAGCAGAAGACTAAAGGAGCATGTCGGCGCAAGATGGAGGACAGGGCAAATAGGCCCAGATCCAGGGGCCACAGGCACCAGAACAGGCCCCATACAGGCTACCAGATTGCTTGGCTGCACAAATCTCAGGCGCTTCGATTTTACAGACACAAACAATATGGGGCCGCGGTGGGCCCGATGGATAAGAGATTTTGAACTGTACATGGGGGCCACGTTGCCCATTGAAGATGACAGACAGAAATGTCTCCTTAAGCTGGCAGTGGGTCCTGCTACATGGGATATCATCGACGAGATGCCTTCTGACAGCATAGACTCCATACAGGATTTAAAAGAGGCTCTACCTGCGTATTTCACTCCAAACACAAATGTGGACTACGAGCGCCACCTGTTTCACAACACCAAACAAGCTAAAGGTTAGACTATGGATGCATATGTCATGAGACTGAGAACCAAGATGAAACACTTTGACTTCGCGAACTACTCCATCACAGAAGCCCTGAGATCTCAGATCATCGCAGGGTGCAAATCAGGGATATTCAGGCAGAAGCTATTGCAAAAATCCCGCACTTTGGATGAAATACTGACACTAGCATGAGCTGAGAGAGCAGTCGACTCGCACGTGGAAAGTTTCAACACTGCCACAGCAGGGGAGGCATTCCATCGGCTCCAGCAGGAGAGGAGACCAGAGGACCAATTTAGCTACAAATGTGAGTTCGAGTACCCCCACAAAGGCTTGTGCCCAGACATTGGCCAACGATGTGCCATGTGCCACATGTAAATCCATGTGCAGATTCTTCAGGGAGAAAGGAAGAGAGAAAGCGAGAGAATCTTTCCCAAGATTTAAACCAAGGACTAGGCCGCCGGCATCGCAGTCATCCGGGACAACATTGCATTCCCCAACGAGGCACACCGATCCCAAACCTAAAGAGCAGAAATCGGGTGTAGAGAGACAGATACGAGACAGGAGAGAAAGAAGAAGGCACGTCACCAGAATGAGACCAGAACGCAGATCCAGGTGCCATGTGCGCTACCTAGTAGAGCAATCTCTGTCTGAGTCAGAGATCAGTTCATCAGGGAGTGAGCATAGGAAGAAGACATACATCTACGCGCTGGGTAATCCGATGGCTACAGAGCACAGTCCAACATTAATCATAAAACTCAATGAAAGATCTACAGAGTTCCTCATCAACACCAGGGCTACAGTGAATGTAATAAGCGAGAATGTATTTAAGGAACTACCGCATAGCCCGAAGCTTATCCCTGCTACTGTAAACATCTATGCCTATGGAGCCAAAACACCACTCATATGCATAGGACAGTTCGAGGGGTCGTGCCGCTACAAGGGACATGAATGAAAAGTGCCCATACACGTGCTGGCGACGGAAACTGAGAGTAGCTGCATACTTAGTTTCGAGGAGGCCATTGACTTATACACATTTTATACAAAATCATGGTTCATAAATACATAGATCCTATAGCAATGATTACAAACCTTTACCCCAATCTCTTCAAAGTGATCAGGAAACTCCGAATTAGGCAAGTGAAGCTGCGCATAGATGACACAGTGAGCCCAGTATCCCAACACTACAGGGGCATATCGGTCCACATCCAAAAAAAGGTGGAGGATGAGCTAAACAAGCTTCTGGAACAGGACATAATAGAACCAGCCACGGGCCCCACCACGTGGGTGTTGCCCATCGGGCCAGTGCCAAAAAAAGGATTAGGCGGCATCAGACTGTGCGTTTATATGAGGAGACCCAACCAGGCGATCCAGAGAGAAAGACACATGGCTCTGCGCATAACCGACATGATCCATTCTTGAATGGCACCAAGGTCTTCAAAAAGCTAGTCTTAAACAAAGGGTATCATCAGCTGTACTAAGCCCGGAAAGTAGAAACATCACAACATTCGTCACCCACCTGGGGTTGTACCAGTACAAGAGGCTGAGTTTCGGGGTCTCCTCAGCAGCGGAAATATATCAAGCCGAGGTTCCCAATGTGATAAAACACATCCCGAACTGTACAAACTATAGTGACGACATCCTTGTATTTGGGACGGATGTCAACGAGTACGATGAGACCCTGGCAAAGGTGTGCAAGGCATTGGAAGCTGCAAATCTCACCCTCAAGCAAGAGAAGTGTGAGTTAAGGAAAAGGGCGTTACACTTCTTTGGTCATGTCTTCTCAGAAAATGGCAAGACTCCAGATTTGGAGAAGGTGGCTGCGCTAAATGAAACAGCGCCCCCTGGAAATGTCTCTGAACTAAGGTCATTTTTAGGCCTCGCCAGTTATTGCACAAGATATATTAAAGACTTCGCCACAGTCAGCAAACCCCTGAGAGTCCTGATTAAGCAGAATGCAGTGTTTGACTGGTTTGACACATGCCAAAGAGCCTTCAAAACCATTTGAGAGCGTGTTGCCAGAGCTGAAAATATGTCCTACTATGATCCTGATAGGAAGACGGAACTAACAGTCGACACAAGTTCCGTGGGACTTGGTGCCATCCCGGCCCAGGTGGATCCCAAAGACCCGTCACAGACCCACATCATTGCCTATGCAAGTCGGAGCCTGTCAGTCGCTCAGCAAGCCTATTCCCAGGCTGAGAAAGAAGATCTGGCAGTAGTCTGGGCCTGCAAACACTTTCATCTTTTCCTTTACAGCAAACCATTTTGGGTGGTAACAGACCATCAGGCACGCCTATTCTTTTATGGCAATCCACAAGCCAAAGATGGGGACTCTGAATACAGGAGTACTCCTTTGAAATAATGCACTGGCCGGGCAAGGACAAAAACCCTGTGGACTTCCTTTCCAGACGCCCTAGATCCAGTTGCACACCTGAATCATCAGTGGCTGACCAGTATCTCAGGTATCTAATCCTGGAAGCCATACCAGAAGGGATTGAGCCGGCTCAACTGGCCCAAGAAGTGGAGCCGGATGCAGCATGTTAGATCATAAGTGAAGGACTCCTGTCGGGCCAATGGAGGAGTGCCAGAGAGAGAGGGCGAGCAGCAGCAGGAGATGTATGGGTGGAGGTGGAATGGCTGTTACAAGTGAGGGTGGAACTAGCACTCTCGGATGACAACCTCCTGCTGAAGGGTCATAAGTTGGTAATCCTGACATCTCTGAAAAGGAAGGTAGTTGAATTGGCCCATGAAGGTCATCAAGGGGCGATCTCCATGTAACATATGCTACACCAAATGGTGTGGTTTCCACTAGTAGACACCTTGGTGGAATGTCTCTTGAAGCTATGCCCCACGTGTTGCCTCACGCCAAATAGGCACCCAGAGCCATTGAGGATGCCAGAACTACCAGATGGCATATGGGAAGCCTTGGATGCCGACTTCTTTGGCCCTATCGAAGGGGGGAAATATGTATTGGCCATCATGGATGAGTATTCCAGATATCCTAAAGCCCAAATTATATCGTCAATGGCAGCTCATCATGTGATACCAGTGCTGGGCCGCATATTCATGGCTTACGTTGTCCCCAGGGTCATGAAGAAAGACAACGGGCCCCCGTTCAATGGACACAGTTTTGTGAAGTTCAGTGAATACATGGGGTTTCACCATCATAAAGTCACTCCGTTGCGGCCCCAGGCAAATGGCATGATTGAGAGGTTCATGGCAAATCTCAAAAGCGCCTTGCAGCTATCCCAGCTCACCGGGAAACCTTATGGACAGGTGTTGCATCAGTTATTGAGGGACTACTGAAGTACGCCGCATAGCACCACTGGTAAGACCCCGGTAGAGATAATGTTCGGGTGAGATATGAGGACATGGCTACCCCAGGTCAAGTTGACGGAGCACCACCCAAGGGTGGACGCCAAAGTGAGGGAATGAGATGGGGCTGCAAAAGAGTGCATGAAAAAATATGCAGGCAAGCACCAGAGGGCGCGAGAGCCTCACCTAGAGGTAGGGGACGTCGCGGTAAAACAACCTCAAACACACAAATACACTGCATTCTTTCATGAGGAACCTTTGATCGTCATGGAGAAGAAGGGGGTCCATGATCACAGCCCAAGGGAACACTGGCTCAACCACCCACAACTCATCCCATTTCAAGAAAGTTCCCTTATCCAGGGTCGGCTAAGTGGGAGAGTGGCAATACCCCTTGACTATATGTCTGATGATCCATTTCAAGGAGACCAAGAGGATTCTGGAGCATCCGGCCCAGAGGATCACTATGAGGACATGAGTGCCAGTGGTTCCCCTGACAGACTCAGTCCTCGGCCCCAGAGAGCCAGGAATAAGCCTTGCCGACTTATCGAAGAGATGGCCTAGTGAATGATGTTCCTGTACAAGTCTATCACCTCGTTGCTGACTATTTAAAGTGGGGGGAGATGTTGAAACACTCATTCCGGGTCAGCGGGAGGCGGGAGGCTGGGTGGGAAGTGACGTGAAGTGGTGGGGCGGGCAGAGCTAGATGTAAGTTTAATAAAGACGGACGTATGCAACTGAGCTCCGTGTCTGCCTGTTTTATACCGCACTGCGTATTGCTCGAAGGAACGCCTGTTAGGCCTTCACAAAACCATTAACCAATTTACATATGAAGCCCAATAAGAATATTGAGGTACAACCCTAGAGGCTGAGAAAAGGAAAGCCAAATAGAGTGGGTCGTTGTATACAAGGCAAGGAAGCCCACCTAAAGACATTAAGCAGAAATACCTTGGTTAACAGGAGTAAGTGCCAAAGAACATTGTGGGGCACAGGAACAAACACCAAGGAAACCCTTGGTGCACAGGAGCAAGTGGAAGGAACGGACAAGGGGCTGAAGAGCCCAGTGATCCTGGTTGCGTGACCTGTAATGGGCGGACTGTGTGCTCTGACAACTGTGCCTAGACCAGTGAGCCCTGAATACTGAAGACCCAGCATATTGGGGAAAATTCCTAAAAAACAACTACAACAAGTACAAAAGGTGAAGTTGAAATCTTGGGGAAGGGGGCCCTGAAACTGAAAAACCTGTTTATGTTGTCTTGAGAACAAGGCTTCTAAATAGTGAGGGAAAGTATGGGCTAGGGGCACAGACAGACTTAAAAGTGGAACCATTTGACTCAGACTTTCCTTAGTTTTATTCTGATAGGCACATTCTACCTTGGCATTGAACAAGATAGACTTTCAACCACCCTGACATTTTATTTAATAAAGTGCTTTAGTTTGAAACATAAGTCTGATGTCTGTGTATTGCTTCATAATGCCCTCACAGAAGGGACCACCATATTATAAATTAATTGTGAGCTAGCACAACACTGCATGGAGTGTCTCTATGTAGGCTCTAAAATGCTATACGTGCACTTTGTTAATTTCTACTAATTACTTCAAAGTGTTGCATTTGGCTTTCTTTGCATACAATGTTCTCTTAATTATGACAATGTAGACATAACTTATGTATTTTATCAAATATGCATGACATTTCTTTTTGTTTAGTTTATTCATTTTTATTAAAATTCAAACCTTTACAATACAATTCATTAACATAAGCACAGATCTACATGTAACAAGACTATGGGCCTCATTACACGGACGGCAGTAACCCTTACCGTCTTACTACGAGGTCCCTTTGCGGGTAGGTACTTTAACGCCTGCTGTTTAGCAGGCGTTAAAAACCAACCCGCAAAGGGACCAGGGTGCTATTTACGGTACCGCAATTTGCGGCACCGTAATTAGCGCCTTCCCCATTCCCATAGAGCCCTATGGGGCAAAAATGGGAATGGGGAAGGGCAATGGGGGAAGGGGGAATTACCGCCCCGCCAACCTTGGAATAGGGCGGTAATTCCCCTTTCCACCAAGGCGGTGCCGGTATTTTACCGGCATGGACCAAGGTGCTAATAGGAACCTTGGTCCTCCGCCTACCGTGTAATGAAGCCCTTAGTGCATTAACTTACTACATCGGAAAAGGGTCACAAACGTTGATCACCAAAATATTTCCCCTTATAGTAAGGTGTAGAATGTAGAATAGGCAAAGTGTAAGAATCTAGTTTATAAGTATAGTATTTTATTTATTTATTTATTTATTTATTACATTTGTTACACGCCCAGACCCTCAGGTATCACGGCCAGATTGCAGAGGCATTATTCAAAAAATTACAAGGCAATTAATCACAAAGTTACACATTGGGAATGAGCTGCTGGGATAGGGCAGTCATAAAAGCAGTGGAGAAATCAGAACAAAGTTAAAAGTTTTATACATCATGAGAGCAGATACAGTTATATTTACAGTCGCTCAAGGTTTTGGCCTTCCGAATTAGTTGAAAAGCCATGTTTTGAGTGATTTATTGAAGCCTGAAAAGGAGCCCTCTTCTTTGATATTCTTGGGCAGGGAATTCCAATGTTTGGGGGCTAAGTATTTGAAACTACTGCCGCCCGCTTTGATATTCTTGTAGCGAGGAATCTCGAGTAGTTGTTGGTTGTGGGATCTAAGTATTCGTAGGAAGGTTTTTTTTTTTGCAGTACTTTGTTAAGGTAGTTGGGAGCTGAGCCCTGATTGCATTTGTGGGAAATGCATAGGGTTTTGAAGATGATCCTTTCTACAACTGGTAGCCAGTCGTGATCTCTTCTAGTCTTAGAGATGTGGTCTGATTTCCTGATGCCGAGGGCTGCTCTAAGGGCATTATTTTGTATGAGTTGCAATTTTTTCAAATTGGCTTTAGAGGTGCCTAATAGTAGTACATTACAATGATCACATCGTGATTGAATAAGGGCTCTGGCCAAAGTGACACAGTTTGCAGGGGTGAGGAATTGGCTGCTTAATGAAATCAATTTCGCTGTGTAGGAGGTTGTAGATGAAAGGCTGTTAATGTGTTTATTCATAGACAGGTTGGCATCTAAGTAAACTCCTAGAGTTTTTACTTGTTTCAGGACAGGTATCAGTGTGCCATCAATGTTGATCGACCCATAGCCAGAGTGCAGGGCATTGACTTTGGTCTGCAAGCCCACTATGAGTATTAGTATACTATTAAACTATTCAAACCTATAGATGTAAGAACAACTGGTATTTTTTAAATATCTAATCATGAAATTAAGGGATCCATGTATTCATATGGTACATCTATTTACATTACAATTCATATAATGACATAACTGTAAGCAGTTTGATAGACTTGTTCTCTTAAAACGTATTCAGACTATACCTTAAGGCTAATGTAAATTGGTGCTATCTATATAATCAATAAAGAAACACATCTTTTTCTCATATTTGATAGAAAAAGCAGGTGTATTAGCTATACATTTTTCCATTTTATGAACATACATATATTGTTCCACCATCCCTTTATCGTAATATTTTTGAAGTCTTTCTAATTAGATGCATGACATTTCTTACCTTTGTGAATGGTCTACTATGCAGAGGGGCAGTTACATGCCTCTTCAGAAAATCCCGTCCCTACCTCCTATACGTTGGAAGCCTGAGATCGTGCCATGCTTGACACCAGCAGTTGTGACCATACCACGGCTAATATTCAGAAGAAGGTACTGACTGAGACAGCCTTATCGAATGTATCCCCGAAGAGACGATAATCTGAGGGAGAAACTCCCTGAAGGAATATGAAAAGGAGCAAAAAGGGGAGCTGGTTATGTCACAAAAGACGAGCGTGACACCCTCAGAATAATGGCCGAAGAGAATGCATGGATCTTCCAGAAACTGATGACGAACTTAAGAATCAAGGGAACTTTCATATGAGAAAAGAAGAATGCACGTGTGCGAAACACCGCAGAAAATGCAAGCCGTTCAATAACTGTACAGATGCTGCAGCGCATGTAGATTAAGTAATCTTAGAAGGTAGCTATATGCAGTGAATAGACTGCAGGTGAAGCCGTCATTGTATAGAAGCTGGACATCAGTGTCATGAATTTAGTAAGCCAGGACCCATGGAGAGAAAAGGCGAGAACTGTGCAACAGCAAGAATAAGCTGAGATTGTGGAAACGAATGGCGAGGCTATCTGGCCTAGTATCAAAGCTGAAGCAGCCAAGGTCGTTTATCTATTCTTGAAGGCAGTGAATGTGCAAAGCTGAATCATCCCTTTTTAAGGTATAAAGAAAGAATACCAAGCGCGCCAGGTTTTAATAATTTAAGACATTTAAATGCTGCAAAATGGACCAAATCGTGATCTTCTGTCACGTGAGCCAAGGATGGAAATAGAGCTCAGTGTGGAGACCTACAACAATAGTGAGTGCTCGCACTCCCATATATTGCCAGAGACAAGAATACTTTGCAAGGCCAGGTTTAAAGACAATCTTCATGGCAGAAGGCATGGATGATGAGAGATGTTTGGCTAATTGGGTGGAGAGGTAAAGTCAAGTCCATCTCCTGGCACCTGGGTCTGAGCTTATATGCTGCTAAATGAACTGAATGTTCCAGACATGGCACGAGCGTGCCAACCATTTGTAGAGGGCTGTATAATGAAGGACCTTATAGTTTGAAGACCAATGATAACCTGTGTACTTTATAGTGTTGTAGATGACATGTTACTAGAGGTAGGCATAAGTTTTTCACCTGACAGTGGGCAGCCAATCATAATCCTAGTCCCTATGCAAGATATACTTATATGTTCCCCTTAGGCCTAACACAGTCCTTAGTAGGTTTTCTATTATTTGCCACGTAGTATGACATCATGTCTGATGTATTTTATGAGAAATACACTCAGAGCTTGAGCGAACGTCCGTGGATATCCGTTGTAACTCCCTGTTTTAGCTAATTGTTAATACAACAGCAACTTTGTCATCTTCCTGATTTGGTTCAAGTATTTGGTGTCAGAGTTATTCTGCATCCCCATCCATTGCATGCATGATACCAAAAGGGCCATCTGCTCACATCGTAGCAGAGGATGGTTAGAAAAGATCCAAATTAGTTTGTCTCCCGATTTCCAGTCGATCGGGCATCCTCCACCATTAGCTGTAAGATTGCACGGTTTCCTGTGGAGAGCGGCCGACAGAAAAACTTGCAAGAAGAACCGAGACGGTGGGCAGGTCCCCCTTTGATGAAATCCCTGCCCGGTTTCTACGGGCGCTCCTTGGACGAAAGGGAAAGTGGTCAGACAGGAGGAAGAGTCAATACCAAAGGCCTCGAGTCGATTAACGAATGAATGATGAGTAGACTAAGGGGAATGGCAAATGAAGGGGATGGGATTGTGATGATTTTTAAGTAACGGGAAACATTGAGAGAAGAAAAGGTAGCGCCTAGAGTGCTGGCTCAAGGGAGTTTCAGAAGGAGACATTTCAAATCCCAACAAGGGTAGAGCAGAAACAGATTTATGTAAGGTGATATGTCAAAAACTCTGTATGGGGTATAGAATAAAAGTAAGAGAAAAAAGGTGATCACAGTGTTTTTAAAATGTTTAATGTGGACTAGTCTGAATGTTGTTTGCTGAGAAAAAATATCAAAGAGCGATACATGTTGTGAAAAAATTGAAAAAGAGAAATAGTGATTGAGCATAGCAAAGTGATTGGTACCAATCAAAAGGTAGAGATAGCTAATTAAGAAACCAGAGGCTTGAGCGGCAATTGATGATGCATGCTCATATTTGTTATTTAAAAAGGCATTGAAAATTGGTGAGTTAAGCAAAAGTATAAAGTTTATTTAACAGTCTGGTATTAACTTATCATCATCGGAGATACTCTGCTTAAGCACCTATTCAAAACATTACCCAAGTACATGCCCAAGCTCAAACAGTCTAGTGCGGAATAAGTGAAAGGCACGGCAGATAAAATGTTCATGCCATGGCCACAAGGGGGATAATTGTCAAGACCGGTATTACAACAAATGACCACATATTTACACGCTGCGTACACGCAGAAAAAATTTGAGAAAAGATTTGTGATTCTAAAGCTCTGGAAAAAGGACCAAGAAGAAAAGGAAGATCTGCCACCTGAAGAGTGGATGCTTAGTCAGCGTAAGGAGCAAGGTGTTGAGCCCTCAGCTCCCCTTACCTCACCCAAAGAAGAAGGTGCTAGTATGGAAGAACTAGGGTTATCTCGTTTAAAGGATTTGAAAGCGGCGACAGTGTATAGTAATCCAATGTACGAACCCCCGTGCTTAAAGTAGCGATGATAGACCAGAGGAGAATAAGAGAAAAGAAGAGATGTATAAAATCATACAAGACAAAGAATAAAGGAGTGAGCGGTCGAATCGGTCAACAAAAATAGACAGGGAGATTAAGAGATAGCAAGGAGGGAAGGATAAAGCTGATGAGATAGCGCTCGTCCTGAACGAATGGATGGGAGGACATATATTAATTAAAATAGATTGGAAAAGCATTGAGGAAGTTAAGCAAAGAGAAGATAAGGACGAACAAGAAAGAAAAGACAAGGAACGAGAGAAGAGATTGAAAGAAGACGAGCAGAAAAGGAAAAGCAGGCAGCGATGCAAGCAGCTATATCAGGAGGAGCAAGAGAAAAAAGAAGAACAGGCCGAAGAACAAAGAAAGTATGACAATAGACAGAGAGCTATGGTAGATAGGGATAGAAGAGAAAGGAAGAGATAAGAGGAGGAAGCGCAAAGACTAAAGGACAAAATATTACAGAGATAAAGGGAAGACGAGGAAAGAGGGGAAGGAGTAAGCAGAGAAGAACAAAATCAAGAGGAAGAAAGAATTGGAAGGGATGCAAGAAGGCAAAGAGAACTAGATGAAGAAACAGAACAAAAAAGGAGACAGCAAGGTTTTGACACCAGTCTCATTAGTTAGGAACCAGTAGGGCCAAGCCCAGAAATACGATGGGACAGAATAGAAGAGTTTCTTCCGTTAAAGGAAGCAACGCCAGTGGCATCTAGAGTTGTGTGATGAAGAAAGATGTGATGCAGAGAGCATTGGAGAAAAGAACGATAAGGTCTATCAGGAATTAAAGGAAGGTAGCAAGTATGGAATTCAAGGGAAGAGGGATCAATCTCTAGCATTTCAATCATGAAGCAAAGACGGAAATCTGTTCAGTCACGGACGTATTGCGTTGTCCTTAAGCAGACTGAACCTAGACAAAGCTGAGGAAGATAATAGTCATACTAGTTGGGGACAAGACATGTCGGACGAGGAAAGAGAATCCTGTCTTCGGGCAGAAGGGGGGAGCGTGTGCGCCCCTGAAGGAAGCCTGCAAATGCATAAAGAAGTGAGATGGTCTGATCTGGAACAACCTAAAGATAGGACACCATTAGAAAAAGGGGAAGCAAGACCACAATATATCCCATGGCCACAGATGGACAAAGATAATTTAAGGTGCAAGCTCCCGAGTTTGACTTTGGGTGCTGTGAAATAGATATATGAATTAGAAACAATGACAGGAGGAAACATGCTGGCTATAGGGGGCATACAAGGTCTCCTGGCAGCTATTCTTGAGGAAAGGGTTGATGACATATGGAGGAGAGCATGATATTCAAGTGTGACAGCATGACAGAGCACCGTTTAATAATTATAGAGCAGACATGTGGAGGGCTCTCAGGGTACAGTACCCTGATACATCAGATATGGGTGCAATTATGACACGTAAGATGAAGGCACATAAGACCCTATTGCTTACATTCAGGATATTCAGGAAAAATGGCAACTTGAAACGTACAAGCCGTGGGAAAAGACATTGGCATTATTCTACCACATTTTATGCCAGGGGTTGCCTTAGCAAGTACAGAGGCAGATGAAAAAAGAAAAAAAAAACAAGTCGGATTGGAAGCGAGAGAAAAATAGGAAGAAAGATGAGACTAGGAAAATCGAAGAAGCCAAGTTAGTTCAGAAAGTATTGTCTAATTCTGCCATTGAAGGGGCAGTATTGACAGTGGAGAATGATTGGGAATGCTGGAAGCAATAAGTGCCCGATGGATCAAGGTGGATATGGGTTTGTGCCACGAGGCAGAGGTATGGGCTATAGAGGAAGAGGAGGTGGAATCCAAAATAATCAAGGTGGATTTCAAAGTACACAGAATGAGAATCAGTGTACCCAGGGAGGATATAACCGAGGGGACTTGTCAGACGGACACCCCAGTATGTTGGACTTGTGGGATAATATGGGCATATTGCACGTGTATGTGGAAGCCATGGGAATGTACAAAATGGCCAATTTTAAAGAGGGGGACAGCTTATCTTCCACCATATAGCACATAAACTAGAGAAGGCTTCGCCCAAGATCACACATTTTATAAGCCACAAGTGCTGCAAGTACAGCAAGTACAGCAACAAGAGCAAGTGCAAATAAATCCACCACAAGGGCAGTCACAACAAACCCCTATGCAGACACAGCAGTAAGCAAACACAGGACAAGTGCTGACACACAGAATAGGAGGTGTCACTGTGGTAGGAGGACATCCTTTCACAGGGACAGGGATGAGCCTGTACCCACTATAGGACAGCTTAAAGGGTGACTTGATATGTTCAGTATTAGCTCTCAAACCAGACCCCCAAGAGGAACCAAGGGTTAATGTGACAATAGGAGGCAAATCTTTTTCTTTTCTTGCTGACACTGGAGCAACTTGTTTGTGTATACGAGAAGGAAAATATCCAATGTCAGGAATTGACATGAATGCTCAAGGGTCCTCTGGAGCTACGAGCCGAGTTCCTACTACCAATGAATTACCAGTCTCTATAGGAGAATGTGACATGTCTGTTCCTTTATTATATTCATGACAGACACCGGTTAACATTTTGAAGACAAAACTAAACATGACAATTTCATTCACTGATCAATAATAGTGTGCTCCACTCCAGGAATACACTATTTAAATGTGGGTGAATTCATACTGGCGTTCACAGGGCAAATGGCTCTGCGAGGCGTTCTGGTAGATTCCAATATTTTTCTGTATGTAGTGAGCATTTTATTGACATGGCTACCAGGATTGGTGGGAAAAATTGTGATAATACCTGATGATTTTTTGTTTAGACCATGAATACCAATGGACAGAGAGGGGGGCAGACTATCCCAATAGAATTAAAAGCAGCCATAGTACAAAGGGAAATGGCAATGCTCGAAGGAGTAGATGATGAGGGTAGACCATGTAGAACAGTAATAGCTCTCGAGGAAGAGTATATATTGACTGCCACAACTGATGATGACATGTTCAGGGAAGACCAAACAGATTAAGAAGTGGTGGTCTTCATGAGCATCACATACTGGATAAAGATAGAAAAGAGCGAAATCCAAGATCGAATGACAATAAAGTGGCAGCGCCCAGCATTTTTTCAGGAAGACTTGGAGAAGGTGCCAAGTGTCCTCTTGACCACAGACCCTTATAATGTAGGTTTATTAAAGGAATAGGCGAGGTTAATATAAAGCTAAAAGCAAGAAGCAATTTTACCACGAGCAAAACAGTACCCCATGTCTCGAGTGGCTAATGAAGTTATATTTCAGACCATTTTAGCACTGATGAAACAAGGGATTCTGGTGCCATTGGCATCATTGTGTAATACCGTGGTGTACCCTATCAAAAAATATAAAGGATGATTGTGGCGTTTTATACAAGATATGAGACCAATTAACCAGATTGTAGATGCAGAGTTTCCTTTAGTCCCTAATCCAGTGATGATACAGATGCAGTATCCCAGTGGAAGCTCGATATTTCACGTTCGTCTTGAGAAATTTGTTTTTCTCGATCCGGTTGCACAAGGACTCACAAGAGTTGACTTCCTTTATTTCGCGCCAAACTCAACTGAAACATACAAGGCTGCCCCAGGCGTACTCTGAGTCCCCATCAATGTTAAACAGAGTCCTGCAGATGGATTTAGGCAATATTGATCTTAAGAGTGTGGTGATACAATACCTCGATGACATTTTAATCTGTAGCACCACGGAAGATGAGTGTAGACAAGATTCTATTCGGCTAATGACTATTCTAGCAGATAAGAGATATAAGGTAGACAAGGAGAAGTTACAATACTGCCAAGAAGAGGTAATATACATAGGGCAGCTGATTTCACATGAAGGAAAGAAAGTGACACCTGAAAGAGCTGAGGAGATTATGAAAACATCAAAGTCAAATACAGTGAAATAGATACAACAGTTTTTGGGGTTATGCAACTATGTTAGAGCCTGTGTGTTTGATTACAGTACATACACAAGACCCCTTTTGAAAGCAAAGTGGATATAGTAAAAATAGAATGGACTGGGTTTGAAGAGCTGAAAAAGCTATTTGTACAGCCCCTGTTTTAGGAATTCCCAATTATGCTGAGGAATTTTATTTGTTTTCGCACACAAATGGAACAGTCATGAAAGCAGTGCTTACGCAGCAAACTACATTGGGGTACAAGCCTTTAGCGTATTACAGTGGGATTTTAGACTCAGTTAAGAGAGGACACTTTCCTTGTGAACAATCTTTGGCTGCTGCAGCATTCACAATTGAGAAGTCTACAAGTATTGTTGTAGACGGCTCCATGACTCTCTTCGTGGAACATGCTCTATTTGCTATTTTAGAGAAACCCAAAGGCACATTGACATCCCAAAGAGCTTCAGTTTATGAGGTAATAATTTCAAATCCAACGATTAAGATTGTAAAATGTAAAATAGTGAATCCTGCCACGTTTAAAGCTGAGCCAATAGAAGAAGGCGATTATGTGCATGACTGTTCTAATTATGTTGAATTTTATGATGATATAGCCCGGGTGAAGGAAAATGCTTTAGCGGGAGGGACATTATTTTCATTGATGGTTCTTCGAAAATAGATCAGACTTATGGGGAAAGGCATTCAGGTGCCGCAGTAGTGAGACACAGATTAAATGGAGGATTTGAAATTGTAGCAAGTGCAAAACTATCGTTTCACTTTTTAGCGCAAGCAGTAGAATCAGTAGCGCGTATTAACATGCTCGAGAAACACAAAGGGCAGGAACTTACGGTTTACAGTGACTCCGCCTACGTGATGTCAACCTTACATGCAGGATTAGCACGTTGGAAAAGGAGGGGCTACCTCTGTGCAGACGGCAGTCCAGTGCAGCACAAATCCTTATTGGACAGGCTTATTAAGGCACTACAACTCCCAGTGGCTATAGCGGTCATTAAATGTGCAGCACATACTAAGCAAACAGATTTTATCTCTTGCGGAAATGAAGCTGCAGACGAAGAAGCCAAAAGGGTTGCATATTCCCCAAACATTTCGAGTTTTGATACTGAGAATATTAAAGAAAAGGGAGTTGCAACCATGTTAGTGCAAGAAGGGTTTAATAAATTGTCGATAACACAACTAACAGAGATTCAAGGGAGTGCATCACAGGAAGAGGGTTTAATAAATTGTCGATAACACAACTAACAGAGATTCAAGGGAGTGCATCACAGGAAGAGCAGGCATTGTGGAAATTAAGAGGGTGTACTTTATCCCCCACCGAGGCAATATGGTGACAAGACAGCACTGGAAAGACAGTGATGCCAATAGCATTATCAATGGTCGCGCTTGAACAGCTGCATTACCCTGCTCATGTAACTAGGGAGAGTCTTGCTACAACAATTGCGGAAGTGTGGTTCATTTCCAAATTTGTTGGAGCATATTGCACTATTTATGGTAAATAGTAGTTGTGTCAAAAGTTTACTGCTGGGCATACACTGAGAATGATTAGAGGGGCAATACCTCGACCAAATGGTCTGTTTCAGCAGTTACATATCGACTATGTCGATATGCTGCAAGTATGTAATGGATATAGGTATCTATTTGTGGTGGTGTGTCCCTTCTCTAGGTGGATTGAGGCAGATCAGTGTACACACCCTGATGCGACTTGTGCAGCCAAATTGTTAGTGCGCACAGTTTTCCTGAGGTGGGGTGTGTGTGAAGTGCTGAGATCCGACAATGGGCCCCAATTTGTTAATGAGCTATTCAAACAGATTGGGCTTCTAATGAATCTAAAGCACATGTTTTCCTCTGCTTCTCACCCACAAGCGAACAGGATATGTGAGAGACTCAAAAGCTTCCTTAAAGAAAGGATTGCTAAAATTAAATTGACTTTAAAGAAGGGATGGCTACATTGCCTACCACTAGCTTTATATGCCCTTCAGAATCAGCCAGGATCAGACCACCACCTCACCCCGCACAAACTAGTGACAGGGCATCGAATGAGAACACCCCTCACTTCTGCATCTAGAAGCAAAAGTTATGCCCAGAGTGTAGCTAAAACCTGGTGAAGAGATGCACGACTATTTAACATGTACGACCTCTAGCATTTCTCTCATTTCAGATCAAGTCAAGTGCAAGTGGGGTTGGTCTCAGAACACAGAAGAAGACAATTTGACAACCAATCCAATTCAACTAGTATTGGCACTTAAGTTATATGTTGGAGACCTAGTTCTCATTAAAAACTTTACAAGAAAGTGGCATGAGCCACGATTCAATGGTCCCTTTTGCGTTGAGAATATAGCCCCTTGAATTGTAAAGGTCCAAGGAAGACATGCGTTGCTTCATCTGAGTGACGTAAAGGTGAGATGTTGATCCAGAAGCTAGGAAAGAAGAAGAATTTCAGCATGTGCAGACTCAATCGATGATGAAGAAGAAGGACAATAACGCAACCAGCTGATAATACAGTTTTTCTATTAATCTGAAATTCAGTGGACACTCCTCATAGATATTTAAAGAGGAGTGCAAGGACTTGGTGAGAATTTCAGGAATTCTGAAAATGTACTTTTAGAAATACATTGAAGCTCCAGACTTATGCCTAAACGTCAGTTCATGATCAGAAATTTTAAACGAGATCAGAATTCAGATTCATTTTGTGGTGAATAACTGTTCGAAGCAGTTAACTAAATGGTACTTACCGACAGTGATGTTCATCAACTTGTGCTTTCTGTCTTTGTGTATATACTTCAAGCTTATCCTACTCTTGTCAGAAGAGATGTTGATTGTCACACTTTTTTACAGGATTCTAAAACTGACCCAGTGAAAGAAGGCTTCTCATCTCAATAATTGAGCAGATTTTACAGTTGCAAGTATAAAGAAATTTGATGATTGTATTATAGATGAGAAATGTAGAATTCGGCATGGTTCTAGAGAATGAACAGGTGCAACAAGTACCAGGATGGCACGAGAAATTGATGCCTATGTTTTTGTGCATAAGATATGCCTGTATGATTACTCTCTTGTCTTTCTGGTCCTCATCTTTCACAGTCTAAATCATGTTAGTACTTCCACTGAGGTAGAGGTCCGCATGGTTCTTCCTACTATGGGAACTTCTTTTGATATACTTCATGAATAGTACAGGGCTTCTAAAAGACACAGGAGAGATGTAGAGGAAGATAGTGTGGGGATAAATACTGTTGTAGTGTTAAGATTTGTAGTTGGAATGTTACCATGTCATGCAGAATGGTTTTGTAGTTGGAATTTTACCATGTCATGGGGAATTGAATATAGAATGTGATAGGGGTTTTACAAGGCAGTTATTTTTGAGTGATTAAAGAAGAAGGTTTACCCATTCACTGTCTCTGGTTTTACTAAGAATAAATACAAAACAATGGCGACGAGGATGAACAAGACAGAAAAGAGCAAATAATGTGAGAATAAGGTGACAAGAAAATGTGCGGATGGAGTAACAGTGAGCTGAGGAAGCAAAAAATAAAATGGTAGGGCGAGCAGCGAGCATTAGTTAAACAGTATTGCTTTATATGGGCGAGTGTTAAACAGTATTGCACTATATAGTAGTTGCCAAAGAAGAAAATTAGTAGTTTAATGTAAGCAACATAAGAACATGTAATGAAAGGAAGCACTGCATATTTTAAATAATTGAAACTGACATACACGGAGCGAGAGCAAGCACAAGCTTCAGTTCAGGTTTGCTGGATGACATAAACTCGCTGGGTACACATTAGAAAAGGGCACCCAAAAACGTGCTGGAATGTGCCGCTATCTTAGGCAGCAGCATATAAAGAAACGTTGTGTTGTCATAACAATGTAGCACCGAGCGGCACACGATAAATGATATTACAAAGGAAGGCACGTTAAGGCAGTGAGAAACGCTGCTAATGTACTCCGTGCAAATGAAATAAATCATAAAAGTTGACCAAGAACAGAAATCACACTCATATTGATTCATAACGATAAATAAGCAAAAACAAATAGACAGACACAGTTATATATGCAATGAATTGAAATTACAAGCAAACAAATGAAACATGAACAGACAATAAATCTACGTTAAGAACAAACTGCAATGCTTTATTATTCATATTAACAAGATAAAGTCTCAGACTCACTCTTGCCTGACACGATTCAAATAAGGAAAATGTATTTGTAAATGCGTGTAGCATTAACACAAGTGTGACAAAATGCTATAGGACATTGCAGCCCTAGTACACAATTTTGGCTTGGCACATCCTGAATAAAGAATAGAGAAAGAACACCAAAATAAAGAAATGACACCAACATTAATATACAACATAGTTGAATCATTATAAAGAGAAGGGAAACATGTCCTCTGATAAAGATAATGCAAGTGGAGACACAAATGACTCTTCACAAGCAACATCAGGAACACCAGTCATATTGACTGACCCAACGCATTTTCTAATAAAACCCACTCCTTTTGACCTAGAACCTCAGGATAATCAAGGACAGAGATGGCAGGAGTGGCTAGATGATTTTGAGGAATTCTTGAGAGCAGTAGGAAATCAAAACGCTGTTAACAAACTAGATATTTTCACAAACTTAGTAGGAAGGGAAATGAAAAGCGTTATTAAAACAATACCCCCAGAAGAAAAGACAACATACCAACTACTAATAACGGCAATAAATGCAAGGATTATCGTACCACCAAACCGAGACTACGAGCTCTACATTTTTAATCAGTGCAATTAAGGCCCAAATGAGACCATTGCACAATTTGCTATACGCCTGCAGCGAAAGGCCATGTATTGTGACTTCTCACATTTCAGTGATGATGCGGCAATTAGATTGGGAATCATCAAAGGTTGCTTATCTTCACAGTTTGGAAAACATCTGCTAAAAAAGTCCATTCCATTGAAAGAAATACTTGAACTGGCACGAATCTATGAAAGAGTAGATACGCAGGTAGCTAATATAGAAAATCCCAAAGGACTAGACATTATTGCTGTCGTAAAAAGCAAAACTCACAATGTCAAAGAAGGAGTCCAGGTGAATCCTATTGGTACAACAATCGTAAGAGTGGTGGAGAAAGGCAATGCTATAGGTGTGGATTCAAATTCCCACACATGGGTCAGTGTCCAGCTTTAGGCAATATGTGTCTACGTTGTGGTCAAGAAAATCACTTTCAAAATATGTGCAGAGAAAAACTACCTTGGACACCTGCACAGAAATCAAGCGGACAATTGATCCCAACTCAAAGGTATGAGAATCAAAGACAATTCAATACAAGAACTAATACAGAAGGAGTGGATAGCAATGTGAGAGTAAGGTCAAATCAACCAAACTTTCCAACCAAGTCAACCAAACTTCCGACCAGGATTTGTGAGAACAATGGATGCTCTGGAAATTGAGGAGACCAGACAAACAGGATGTGAACAAATACTATTGTCACAGGCAAACAAAAATCAAGAATATATCAACGAAATATATAATGGTCCTTATGAAAACCCTCCAATAGAAGACAGAAGAGACATGAATATAGACATAAACAATGAGTACATAGATTACGACATGTATAGCAAAGAATATGTACGACTGATATACAGAGTATCAGATGAAAACAGGGCCATAAAGGTGACCATAAGTTTAGGAAATCAAAGCATACCTTTCTTGGTAGACACTGGGGCCACGGTAAATGTAATGAGCAACAAAATGTATGAGAAAATAGCACAGTTATACCCATTACGACCGTTAAAAGGTAACATATTTCAATGGGGAGCTATACGACCGTTGACTGTGAAAGGAAAATTCACATGTGACTTAATACATAAAGATACTCACATACCCGCTGAAATATTTGTTGTAGACAGTCCTGTAGAAGGAAAATGTCTCATCAGTTGCAAGACTGCAACAGGTCTGAAAATGATTAATGTAAACAACAACAAAAATGAAATGATAAAGGGTATTTCACCACAAAGACAGGGGGTACAAAATATAACAGAAGGCACAATAAACATAGAAATTATCAAGTAGAAATTTCCCAATTTGTTCAAAGGAGTAGGGAAGTTAAAAGGTGATGAAACACATCTTCACATTAACTCACAAATTCAGCCGTTACTCAACATCCAAGGAGGATAGGGTTCCATCTTCAGGAAAGAGTGTCTAAGGAACTAAAGCAATTAATTGACAATGATATAATTGAAAATTTTGAAAGTGGTCCCACACCATGGGTGTCACCATTGGTGGTGGTTCCGAAAGCTGATGGACGCATCCGCCTATGTGTGTACATGAGAATTCCCAATGTAGCTACACAAAGAGAGAGACATCCAGGACCTAGCATTGAAGACATGATCATCAGATTAAATCGAGCAACTAGGTTCACAAAGCTGGATTTAAATCAAGGATACCCCCAGCTAGAAATTGATCCTGAATCCAGGTATATAACTACAATTTGCAACTCATGAAGGTTTAAGAGACTGAGTTTTGGAATATCATCAGCAGTGGAAATATTCCAAGAAGCAATCAGGAAGGTCATTGCTCCCGTAGAAAATACATTTAATTACAGTGACGATATATTGGTGTATGTTACCACTCAAAAACAACATATCGAAGCATTGAAAGAAGTGTGTACAGCGCTACAAAATAGTGGACTGACTCTAAATGAATCTAAATGTGATGTGAATAAAAAGAGTCTGCGCTTTTTTGGACATATATTTTCTGAAAAGGGGAATAAGAGCAGATTCAAATAAAGTGAACACTATTCTTGATCTGAAACCGCCAAGGGATGTAACTGAAGAGAGATCGTTCTTAGGAATCACAGGCTATTGTGCTCGTTATGTACCTAAACTTGCAACATTAACAGACCCTTTGCGACAACTGTTAAAAAAGGAAACAGCATTCATATCGGACTAAAAGTGCAAAAACAGTTTTGTGTTGATAAAATAGCCGGCAATTAGCTTACTATAACCCAGAATGGGAAACGGAAGTCACTGTAGATGCAAGCCCTGTGGGGCTAGGAGCAATTCTGGCGCAAGTTGAACAAGGAAGTTTGAGGCTTATATCAAATCATTAGTTCAGACGGCGAATACCCCGTCATTTCATGTGGAGTGTTCCTATAACTCCTGAGCATTTGTGACACTGCCTGATTCATTGCCATATTGTCCACCACAGCTTTCTGCCTTGTTTTTTTTAGATTAAGCATACATTTCTCAACCATGCCATTAGCTTGTGGCTACAGTGGAGTAATCTTCTGATGCTTAATTCCTAAGTATGCTGCAAATCTTTTACAATTTGATGTCCTTGAAAGGGAGGGCCATAGTCTGTTTTGACTTTTTTGGGAATTCCCCATTCACTGAAAACCTCGTCTAAAACTCCATCCACATCATGGAAAGCAGTTGAGATCACATGTTTCACCAATGGAAATTGTGAATATTCATCTAATATCACTAATAAATATCCCCCTTCTTCCAGAGGTCCATAGAAATCCATAGATACTCTACTCCAAGGTGCATCGGGTAAGGCAACAATTTGAAGTGGACAAGCATTGCTATCAGATGCAGACACCTGACAAGCAAAACATTTCTTCACGATGTCTTCGACCATTGCATCCAACCACGGGAACCATACCTGATTCCTCAATATTTTCTTTGTGTTTGTTATTCCTCTATGGCCTTCATGTGCTAGCATCACCAGCATCTTCCTTACGCGTCTAGGTGCCACCAGTCTATTTCCCCTCAGGAGCATGCCATCATCTGTTGATGCCAATTCTCGCCAACCTCTGCAATTCCTTTGTATCTACTCCTCTGTCAACCTCTTGTTCTTTCGGCATCCTTTTCCACTGACCAGTCACGGTCAAACGTATTGCTGCTTGAATTGTCGGATCAATCTTGTTTTTTTCAGCAAACATTACTCTCGATATTGTTGGTGGTAAGGCGATAGCAGATAGATATGGGTGGCAATACTGGGCCTGTTGGGAAGAAAAGCCAGCAAGATTGGTTCTTATCTGGGGCAACCTGACTGAGTAATCAAACCTTAGCCCTGAGGCATATTTGGTGGGGATTCTGGCTGAGGGTACTAAGGCCCGCCAGACCCACGAACTAAGTGCCGGTCGAGCTGCATGTGGTAAAGGAATGCTAGAGGGTACAATATTAAGCCTAAGTGGGCTAGCCCAAAAATGAGCAGCACTGTGGACAAATTTGCTAAACCCACCTCTAGGCAGGTAGAAACAGTATGCAAAGGGGCACACACTTCCCGTTGATCTCCAGGGAGTCATGGCCATCACAAAGCAGGGATTCACCTCCATTAATGACAAGCTAGATGGGATTACTGTCAAGGTTACCACAATCTGGGATCAGCTGCAAAAACCCACACAATAAATCACAGAGACGGAGATGCAGATCAGCAGAGCTGAGGATGCCATAACAGCGCTACAAGGAACAGTGACGTCCATGGCAAAAGATCTCAGCAGCATCAAGATGAAGTGCGAGGATGTGGAGGTGATTTCAAGATGAAACAATGTTCAACTCATTGGGGTACCTGAAGATGCCCTAAAGGGCCCTATCCAGACAGTTGTAGAAGAGCTACTGAAAGATCTGCTGGGGGATCCTGGCTGGTTCCAAATTGTGAAGTGGAGTGTGCGCACAGTGCGCTGTTGGTGAAACCTAAACCGGGTGGGTTCCCCTGGCCAATAATTGCACGACTAATGAACTACAGAGTGTCTTGATATTGGGCAAATCTTCCTCGGGACCATCCCTTGGGAGCAAAAATTACCCAATTCAGCCCAAAATACAGGTTCTATTGTGCCGAGCAGTGAACTCATGCTAGTGACAAATGACACCTTCAAAAAGTTTTAGTATTTATTCTAAACAGTGAATTTCAGCAACATCTTGGGATTCAAGTTAGAGAAGATTACAAAGCACAAAACTTAGAGAAATGCAAAATATAGAGAAACATAGAACTTAGAGAAACATAGAGAAACACAGTCTTACGCCCCTTCAATCAGCACTGGGAGACCCTGGCCCTCATAAGCTAGCTGTAACAAGCCCCGCTCAGAGGACAGCGCTGCAGGGTGCCGACAGAGCCACAAATTCCGGACACTTGATCTTGCTCGAACCAAGTCCACAGATCGATCTCCCACCTGAGTCATGTGGGCATGCATTTTTATAATCTTGTGCTGTCAGTCCATGACGCACAGTTCCAGAACTTTCCCTGTGCAAAATATAGGCTTGCTCATGGAAAAACCCAACTCTGTGAATTTCCACTGTGCTCCTTTTCTTTGCCCCTCCCTACTTGGAGCCCATCTGCGCGAAAGCTCAGGAATGTCTTATCAGTGCCTTCTCAGAGAAAGAGGATTTGTTTACGAAGCCATGCAGGGCTACCCTTAGAAAGGCAGAATATTCTAAGAGAAGCCGAGATGAATTAACCCCATGTGAGCAAGCTCTAAAAGGCATGCACTCATAGCTTAGTGTTCATAGCGCTTAAGATTGGCTATCTAAGCGCTATATAGGTGCCATAATGTTCCAAACACTCCAATAATGTCTATTAGCTACAGAGCTGGGGCCTTCGCCTTGCCTGTCTATCTACAATGCATAATGTGACCTACCACCCCTACTAGGCCTGCATATTCCCTGTAGCTCACTACTGTGTAATGGAAGTGCTACAACAGACTACTGTCAGCATTTTTGGCACATACTTTGAATAAACTATTGGCTTTCAGCGGCTAATGCTGTCATCTAAAGACCTGATTGGCTAATTGGCAATTTTGTGTATCACTACACTCCACCCCTATTCAAAGTGGGTGCGACAATGCTGACTAATACCCATCAACATAGTATGTAGTGCATTGATAAAGACCTTGGGGCTTTGCAAGAGGTTTAAGTAAACTATCTTCTAGCGGTTAGTCAGCGTGGCATGCAAGGTTAGTAATAACAGTACCTAAACAAAAATGTACACAAAGTGAACAGTGACATATACCCTTGCCAAAACCTGGCCTACACAAAAATACCTACACAAAGTGAACATGGACATTTACTCTAGCCAAAACCTGGCCTACACAAAAATACCTAAATAATTATTGTATAACTGATTGTCAGTTAAAAAGCAGCATGCAGTTATAATGTCAAGGCAATCCAGTGTAGTCTAATCTACAATGCACTATTGCATTTATGTATGGTTACCAATTCTAAACCTGGCAGCCTTTCACTCTAAGGGCCTACCCTCCCCCTGATCCCAGGGCATTCAAACGTGACTATGGGCTGTGTGATTAGACACTTCCCCCATGTATGTGGAACCCAACCAGAAACCATCTAATTTCATGAGCAAGGTGAACCCATGGGCACCAGGTTATCTAAATAAAAACAATTCTACTAATTTGCATTAAAGCGTGGCATGTGTTATTCATGCAATCAAAAGCAAGCGATTTGATCCATATGTTTGCTGGTAACTGTAGCTCTGTGTGCCAGTGTGTTGAGGATGGTCGCCCCCACTCAGAGTGAAAAGCCAACACCTGCCGATTAAACAATGTTTGCCATAAAATGCATCGTGTGTATTTAGCAGTCTTGTTGACCTGCCCTATGGCAGAAAAAATGTCTTCATACCTAAAATTCTGCCATCTGAGGTGGTGGCCAATACTTGTAGCAGTGTTGGGCGTATCAATGGGCCCCACTAGACCAGAAGTTTTATAGCAGAGCTGGCATCAGAACCCATAGTGGCTAGCTTATTGTGCACAGTTCCTATGTCAAAATCGTTTAAAGCTCCTGTTACTCCCCGCTGCTCCCGCAATTAATGAATCTAGCTCCCTAGCTACGCGCACTCTGGTGATGGGCCATAGAAATGGACTCCATTTGTAGCAGCTTGATAGTACTAAGGAAACATTGCCTCATGATAAATCTATGTCTAAGTGTATCACTGTAATAATAGAGGTGTGCATTACCAGCCTACAATTTAAATGTTGCCTTACTACTGGAAAATCTAACATGTTCACAGTTTCTACCTTGTGTGGCTTGGAGAATACCCTTCTTCAAGTGGGATGCCTATCATATACAATATTAGTTTTAGCTACAAACACCATACTACCATCCGACAGTGGCTGTTTCATCACACCATTGTGTGAAATGCATTTAGTCAAATTATAGTCCATAAAATCTTGGCGAGAACACTCGCTGCAGTTCTTGGTCAGAAAAAACATCACATTAAACAAATTAAACAAATCGTTGGATCCATTCACTGAAACATTTGGGCCTAGGATTTCATAGACACCAGTCATATGAGTCAGTGACAAAAGATGCCCGACAATGTTCCAGGCCAGTACGCTAGCAGTTCCATGTGGATACTCATTTGTAGCGCTTTTCCAAGGAATTATACTAAATGTCTACAATCAAAAGGTGACTCTTTGCATTATTGTGCTGGAGACAGCTGTCCCCACAAAAACATGAAACTGGTTGGTTTAACAAAAACCATGTCACACACTGTGTCATAAAATCAAACATCAAGTCAGTCATGGTTTCATTTACCCACCTTAAGGCTGGCTGTAAAAGTATCCAGTGTTTCAAAGGTTACAGTTTCAAATTAGAGCTCACACACTTGGCAGCATTACTACAAATTAAGAACCTTAACCAACGCACAGCTGACTTTGATGTGCGCACTCATTTTATCTCAAAATAAATTACGCTCCTGCTTGCATAATCCTGCTGCCCACACAATTCATAAATCATTTTCCTGCCTACGTGCAACGTAGTAGTTTTCTTTTTCTTCAAAGCAAAGCATCTCTGGTTAAAGCAATTCAGTTGGAAGAGCAAAACATTTCGTTTTTTCAGATTCATCTCAAAAAGTGCATTTAAAAACTGTTTTTCAATGTGTTAGCATTCAAGTGCTGTGTCACACAGCTGTTTGTGGTGCATGATGTCACAGTCCACAACCCATTGTCCACAGTCCTTTAAACAAGAAAGGCAAAACATATCAACCAGGTTATTTCCAGCAACTGAATCATTTGAATGTGCAGCATCAAATGTTTGATAACTAGCCAAGTCTGCACCGTGCCAGTTCAGCAAAAGTTATTACTCTGTTGGACACCTTCTCACAGGTCTCACAGGTTGCAGAACAAATGTCCTCATACGTCATGCATGTTAGCAGCATTGAGTGCGGTGCAGGACAGGTTCAAAGTTCACATATCATCTCGCAGTGACTCGCTTTCTCTGAGAATGCGTCTGCTTGACTGATCAGTGTCACCCGCAAATTGCACACATCTACCCCAATCATGGCACGCAACTGTCTTGGTTTTTTTGCCTAGGCAAAAACAAACAGAAATGTTAGGATTTCATCAAAAGTACAATGTCATTGTTCTTCACGTTAGGATGTCATCAGAACCACAATATCAGCGTTATCCACCCCTTCCCTTAACACCACGCCCACCTTCAGAAGTCTCATCAGGTAACTACACACTTTATCATTGCTACCACAATTATTTGTCACCCTTCTGCATGTTACTTGGGGCTTATTTGCACTCAACCATACAGGGTGTAATTGCCTAATCACAAACTCATTTGTGCAATGCGATCATAGTTGGTCAATGGTACCTCAGACTGATCTGTGCTTTTACAAAAGCCATATAATAAGTACCAAGGTCGCACTTCTCAATGGATCAATGCTTTTCTTTGTCACCAGAGTGATCACGAATGCCAGGTGCCAACTTGCTTCCAGTGTTTCATGATCTTGATTTAGATTGCCCTGCTGGCATCACTCCATATTTCAAAGCTAAAGTCCTTCAGTCCAATACCGCCTGCAGTTGCACAAGCAGCTTTGTTTATTTTTCTCCATACAGCTAGTGTCTTTCAAGCCTCTGGTTTTCCACTTGTCGTTTTCCACTTGTCGTTTTCCCCAAAGGTTGTCTGCTGATTTCTTGGGCCACCCCTTTGAGAGCGATAGTCTGAATCAGTTCCTTTTGTTGCTTCAACAAATCATTAATTCTTGCACTAAGCCGTGAGGCTTCTGGTTCATGGCTAATGTGCAGTGTTCATGTTATACTCCAAAACCCCGCTCTGCATGTTGTCTCTTGCAAAACGGCTACCTTTGTCAGTTTGATTCCATCTGGAACACCATAACGTCTTTGTCAGTTACTCCAGCCCTGGCAATGTAGCTTGCATTTTGCCAGCTGTGTATTTTCACTTCTCAAAGCGCCTAGAGGTGTCTTCTCCAGTGCACAGCGCTTTACTTCAGTTCACATCACATGGCGCATGGGGATGCAGCTTGCACGGCAATGTCTCTTGAAATGGGCAGCTGTCTTTTCTTAGCCCATTCACAGATGCACAGGTTCCCCAAATGTTCAGATGCGATGCGCCCATTCTGCATGCAGCATTTTCCTTCCCGTGTTAATACTGGGCAAATTCTTTACTTCTGATCAGCTCTGTTATTGCATGCCGGTGTTAGAAAGCATGCGTACATCAGCATGTAAGGTAGATTGCACTCTTTTTCAATTTCTCACTCACACCAATTATTGCCTTCAGTTCTGTTTCAGCATTCTGTCTTTGCACCCCCCTCCTCAGTTTTTGCTCACACTGACGGTGTCTCTCACAGGGGATGGAATGCAGGAATGTCATTGTTTATCTTTCATGTGCACATGGCAGCGCCATGAGCACACAGCAAACTTATCTCTTTGCCTATAACTCTTAAACTGTGGCGGCTTCAATGGAAGGCATTCGGTTCAGACAGTTCATTCAGATTAACTGTTTCCTGCACTGCTTTCAGCAACTCAGAAAAGCTCCCATATCTGCCAGCTTCTGTAAACACCATTTCACTGAACAGGAGCGCAGTATTCTGCTTTTCTGCCTTCCTCCAACAGTTTTTTTTTTCTTTGCGCACCTCGCCCAAGACAATGCAAGTTATCTTCAAGGCACAAGCTCTGCACAGCAAGACTCTTATTTTCAAAAGAGGCACATTCTTGTCATCAGATTCTACTCCATGTAATTTTGCCAAAATGTCAAAGCGTCTTTTAGCCTGTTTTAAACTGATCAATGTCCCATTTTAAGGCATACATTTTTTTTTTCCTCGTAACCTTGTAGTTTGGCTTCACAAACTCACTCCAATGCAATGTGCGATCTTTAAAAAGAACCCGCAACCCACTAAATCTTTGTGCTGTCTTATCACACACAGATTTTTCATTCTGTTGTACCATTGCCAGAATATAACCACTTATTTCAGTGCATTTAAAACATGCCATGTGTAGTGCAGCTCCCTGCACGTTTTTTTTTTCCTGCAAGAGCAACCCACACTCTATATTGCTTGTGGGCTGTTAATGTGTCAACAACATTTTTCACCATGTATCACAGTCAACATGTCACGCAACAGTACAAATCCATGGCATAGCGTGGACACAGTCAAAAAATACTCCAGGGGCAATTTAGGGGCAATTTAGAAAAATATAAATTGTTTTTTCCCCCAAAACCATTGCAAACTGATTCTGCAATTCCAAATCAATACACAAAAATCGAAAATCCAAATACCATTCACTCACTTTCTTTTTTAAGTGAGTCTCTCACCCATTGTAAGCATGGCACAGCTAAAATGCAATGTAGCCATTTTAGTGTGTTTCCTTTAAACAGAATGCACCGCCAGCACATGGAATTTACAGTTGCCAAAAGAAAAACAAACCCTTTAGGCTCTCAACACAGATGTTACTCTTTCTCCTAAATACGGCTCATTCCCACGTTATCTTCAGGAATGTCAACACTTCAAAAGCATACATTTAAAAAAGCGAACCTTCACCTCCGTACATTACAGCCCCCCACTCGCTAGCACACTGGGGCTGAATCAATGGTTGAATTACTATTCACAATTTGCATGTCAAATCCTCGCAACTATTTTCCTGCCCTCATGACAGAATAGAGTTGAGAACTCCGTCTCACTTTGCATTTCAAATTACAACTTTAAACTGGGGAAACCGCATGATAAAATTCTTTCCTAATTGAACATAAATCTTTCTTGACCATTCATCGGAGCACTTTAAACATAGCCATTTCCCGCTTGTTTATCGCCTTGTGCTCCCTTGCTCCATTCCCAAGAAATAAGTCAGCCAGGACTGATTTACTGAAGGGAGTCTTAACCACACAAGCTATCGGCCACGGCAAGCCGATACAACGTTGCTGTCTCAGAGCTGCAGTGAGACCACCAAGGAAATGCGACAGCCTGCTCATCACTCTGCACTGTGTTCTCTCACACAATTTGTCATTTCACAGCAAGGCACTGCTCTGCACAAATCCCCAAGCTGCCACCAAATGTCTTGATATTGGGCAAATCTTCCTCGGGACCAGCCCTTGGGAGCAAAAATTACCCAATTCAGCCCAAAATACAGGTTCTATTGTGCCGAGCAGTGAACTCATGCTAGTGACAAATGACACCTTCAAGAAGTTTTAGTATTTATTCTAAACAGTGAATTTCAGCAACATCTTGGGATTCAAGTTAGAGAGGATTACAAAGCACAAAACTTAGAGAAATGCAAAATATAGAGAAACATAGAACTTAGAGAAACATAGAGAAACACAGTCTTACGCCCCTTCAATCAGCACTGGGAGACCCTGGCCCTCATAAGCTAGCTGTAACAAGCCCTGCTCATAGGACAGCGCTGCAGGGTGCCGACAGAGCCACAAATTCCGGACACTTGATCTTGCTCGAACCAAGTCCACAGATCGATCTCCCACCTGAGTCACGTGGGCATGCATTTTTATAATCTCGTGCTGTCAGTCCATGACGCACAGTTCCAGAACTTTCCCTGTGCAAAATATAGGCTTGCTCATGGAAAAACCCAACTCTGTGAATTTCCACTGTGCTCCTTTTCTGTGCCCCTCCCTACTTGGAGCCCATCTGCGCGAAAGCTCAGGAATGTCTTATCAGTGCCTTCTCAGAGAAAGAGGATTTGTTTACGAAGCCATGCAGGGCTACCGTTAGAAAGGCAGAATATTCTAAGAGAAGCCGAGATGAATTAACCCCATGTGAGCAAGCTCTAAAAGGCATGCACTCATAGCTTAGTGTTCATAGCGCTTAAGATTGGCTATCTAAGTGCTATATAGGTGCCATAATGTTCCAAACACTCCAATAATGTCTATTAGCTACAGAGCTGGGGCCTTCGCCCTGCCCGTCTATCTACAATGCATAATGTGACCTACCACCCCTACTAGGCCTGCATATTCCCTGTAGCTCACTACTGCGTAATGGAAGTGCTACAACAGACTACTGTCAGCATTTTTGGCACATACTTTGAATAAACTATTGGCTTTCAGCGGCTAATGCTGTCATCTAAAGACCTGATTGGCTAATTTGCAATTTTGTGTATCACTACACAGAGACAGGGATCTGGCTCTGAAGGCCACCCGGGAGAAGCAAGACCTGAAGATGGGCTCCAGCGTGGTCTGTATATTTTCTTTTCAGATTACACACATGCAGTGCAGCAGGAGAGACACACATTTGTGGGGTTAAAAATCTTCTTAAAGAGAGCAGTTTGTTGTACTCTGCAAGGTTGTGATTACAATTGAAGAACAAGACTTACTTCTTTACGTTCCCTGAAGAGGCTGCATCATTTGTGGAGGCTAATATTCCCCTACCGGAGAAGCAGGCGCCTATAGATACTTAATTTGTGGAATGTCTGTGTATCGCACCTGTAATTACACCAATTACCATGTGTTAATGGTAATGTTTGTTTTGAATTTGTATTTATGGTTCAGGCCTAGCCAAGATAAAAATATTATAGGAGCCAGGGTCCCTAATCACCACGGTAGCTTTCGCCCCCCATTACGAGTGCACACTATTGTTGGGCAGGGAAGGGTGGGCGGGAAGGATCAGAGGGGTGAGCATAGTCAGAGTTTGGGGCACTATGAGGGGGGAGGATTGAGTGAGTGTTGGGGTGAAAATGTTAAAAATTCACAGGTTGACATTGCACATTATAGGATGGGGGAGCTGGTGCAAGATTATGTGGCAAGTTCAGGAAAACATAAGCGGAAATGGTGGGTAAAGATCCAGCTGATGTTACGTTATTGAGTTGGAACGTGCAAGGCTTAGGCATCCCTATGAAGATGCATAAAGTTATGGCATATGTCAATAGACAGGGAGCCAAGCTTCTGTTTTTACAAGAATCACACCTGCTAGAGCATCAGACGTGTAAGGTCGCCCCAGACTGGAGGGATACAAGATACTTCACATCTTACTCCACAAGAGCATGGGGGATCATGATCCCGGTGCATCGGTCACTGCCATTCATACATTACTCGACAGAGCCCGGGCGAATGTGGAATGTATGTGATTGTGCATCGTAAATTGGGGAGTGCCAAAGTATTATTGATGAATGTATATGGCCCAAATGTGGATGACCCTGAGTTCTATGATACCATATTCTGAATATGTGCCAAATACCCCACTGCAACAGTGATCTGCAGCATAGACTTCAATGCAATACTTGATGTACCCCTGGATCGCACGTTCTCTACCCCAAGATCCTTAACAAATGCAGCACGTGTTATGCACTCACATACAGGATCTGGGATTGAAAGATGTGTAGTGCACACTTCATGGCACGCAAAGCGCTTTTACTTTTTACTCATCTTTGCATGATATGCATTCACGTATCGACTACTGGCTGACATCCCGGAGGTTAGTTAACTGGGTGACTGAATGCTGTGTGTTGCCCAGAACCCTGTCTGATCATTCGCCAGTGTCGCTCTCATTGATTATTCCTGGCAGAACAGCTCAGCGTCCGCAGTGGCGATTCAAGGCTGCATCCCTAACAGACCCTGTCTTCCGGTCCAGCATGGCGCAACATATAGATTGCTATTTTGAGAACAATGAAGGATCAGTAACTTTGCAAGCTATTCTCTGGCAGGCATTTAAGGTGTATATGAGGGGAGTTGCAATGTCCACTGAGTTTGTGGTATTGCGCAATATTAGGAGGGAATTAAAAAGATGTGAAGAGACATTAGCACAGGAAATATTCCAGACTACGCCTAAATAATAGCAAATCCAAGGTTTTTCAACTAATGGACAATCGCCTGAACCAAGGCACTTGTTCAATCTGGGGTGGTCATATCAACATATAAAATATCTCGGTTGTGAATACCAGATCATCAGCCCTCGTCAAGTCTCTCAATTATGATCCTCTGGTTCAGGGGATGTTGGCTAAACTGGAACATTGGAGCCAGCTTCCCATTTCCCTAATGGGTTGGGTGGCACTGGTGAAGATGATTATACTGCCCAAACACTTTTATCTATTTAGCAATATCCTGCTATGGCCAGGAAGAGCCTTTTTCTCTAGGATCACCACAGCATGTGCATCATATGTATGGAAGGGGCAGATAAGGGTAAGTTGGAAGCACCTTACACTGCCGTACGAACGCAGAGGATTGGCAGCGCCAGACTTTGAACTGTATTACCTTGCCGCTGTTGGGCTAGAAGGGCAGGGGAAAACGGTGACAACTGTGTTACATAAACTAGCGGTAGGCACATGGGGTAATGTCAGTCAATTGGATCCGATGTTAGTCACTCAGGGGGCGTGGACCAGATTGGTTAAACAGCCAAGGAAAGCAGTACTGTATAGTCAGGCCATGCCTGTTTGGGATGCTTCCTTCCTGGGGCCATCGACGGGCGGGGAGCTGGCGGCACACTGGTGCAAAACTGATGGCTTGCAAAACTTGGGTGATCTATTCCATGAGGGGGTATTTGTAACTTGGGATACTATTAAAGCATTAGTGGGGGGGACACCTCTTCAGAAGTTACAATATTATCACCTTTGTTCGGCAGTTGCGGCATCATGGCCCGAGTTCCCACAGGAACCGTTATTCCACCCTTGTCTCAACTATATACTATCCCCAGATGCAATAAAGAAGTCTGCTCCAGCACTATACAAGTAAGCACACACAGCCAGAGGGGTAGAAACTTCAGACATTAAGGGATGATGGGAGAAAGATGTGGGAGTCACTTTCACTGACGCACAATGGATGCAGATCTGTAGACTCACAAGTCAGATATCATTAAACCTAAATACAGGCTAATACAATTTAAGATTTTAAATAGAGTGCACCTTACCCGAGCCCGTCATAATGCATATGTTGTGGTCCTGTCGGACATTATCGGAATACTGGGACAAGGTGTGTAAAGGACTTGAAGAGATGGTGGACCAACCCATGACTTGGGTGCACTCAACATGCGTACTAGGACGCATGCACAAATTGAACCTTTGAAACACAAGTTGGTAAATATTGGGCTCCTATTGGCTAAGAGGGCTATCTTGATGAGATGGAAGAGCAAAATAGCCCCCACAATTGGGAATTGGCACGATAACATGACCTGGGCAAATGATAAAGAGGAGGTATATGATAGCTCGGTCATGCAGGCCAATAGGCCAAGAGACATGTGGGGTGGCTTCCGACAATACTTGGAGAATAAGTGTACGGAAGAAAATAACAATGTGATTGTTGCATAAAATAATGTATACGAGACAGTGAACTTAAAGATGGTTGTATTTGTTACCTTTGTGGGACACTCAATGTATGCAAATGTATGATTGTGTAATGTCATATCCTGTGCAAGTTAAATAAAGTTTCCAAAAAAGAATGCATCCCCACAGAGACGATAATATGAGGAATATGAAAAGGAGCAAAAACGGGAGCTGGTGACATCACGAAAGACGAGCATGCCGCCCTGAGAATGCTGGAGGAAGAGAATGCATGGATCTTACAGAAACTGATGCGGAAATTAAGAATCGAGTAAACTTTCATATGTGAAAAGAAGATTGCACTTGTGAGAAGCACTGCAGAAAATGCTAGCACTTTAATAACTGTACAGATGCTGTAACGCAATTAGATTAAGTAATCTTGGAAACTGGCTATATGTAGTGAATAGACTGCAGGTAAAGCCATCATTGTATGGAAGCTGGACATCAGTGTCATGAATTTAGTAAGCCAGGACCCATGGAGAGAAAAGGCGAGAACTGTGTTCCAGCAAGAATAAGTTAAGATCGTGGAAACTAATGGTGAGGCTGTCTGGCCTGGTATCAAAGCTGAAGCATCCAAGGTTGGTTATCTATTCTTGAAGGCAATGAACGTGCAAAGCTGAATCATCCCCTGTTAAGGTGCAAAGAAAGAACACCAAGCATGCCAAGTTTTATTAATTTAAGACATTGAAATGCTGCAAAATGGACCAAATCTTGGTCTTCTGTCATGTGAGCCAAGGATGGAAATAGAGCTGAGCGTGGAGTCCTAGAACAACGATAGTGAGTGCTTGCATTCCCATATATTCCCAGAGACAAGAATACTTTGCAATGCCAAGTTCAAAGACAATCTTCATGGCAGAAGGCACGGTGATGAGAATTGTTTGGCTAATTGGGTGGAGAAGTAAAGTCAAGTCCACCTACTGGCACCTGGGTCTGAACGTACGTGCTGCGAAGTGAACTGAATGTTCCAGACATGGCACGAGTGTGCCAACCAATTGTAGAGGGCCGTATAACAAAGGGCCTTATAATTTGAAGACCTATGAAACTTGTGTGTCGGAGATTACATGTTTTTAGAGGTAGGCATAAGTTGTCCGCCTGTTGCTCCCCTTAGGCCTAACACAGTCCTAGGTTTTCCATTATTTGCCACGTAGTATGATGTCACGTCTGATGTATTTATTACATGTAAGGATGGTTTTATGAGAAATACAATGAGAGCTCCAGCGAACGTCGGTTGATGTCCGTTGTAACTCCCTGTTTTAGATAATTGTTACTAAAACAGCACCTTTTCCATCTTCCTGAGTTGGTTCAATTATTTGGCGTCAGAGTTATTCTGCATCCCCATCCATTGCATGCACGATACCCAAAGGGCCATATGCTCAACTACATCTTTAATGTCAAATTAAACAGTTATTGAATAGAAACTAGTGGCAATTCCTTTTAATACCTGATTTGACCTTTGAATTTATTTGATATATTTAATTTGCGGGATTACTTACATTTGGTCTAATAAGTGTTAAAACCTCTCCAAAACTCATATCTGAGAAATCTTAGTATAACTCATAGAAAGTCCATATTTCAAATTTACAAGAAATCAATTTTACTAGTCACTCTCATAAATCATCTACAATTATTAAGAAAAAAGAGAGATATCTCTACTGTTGCCTGCCAACACGTGTTTCACCCCTCATAAACGTTTTAAGGTTGCCAATATTTACCTAAAATAAGTTGCAGTAGAGGAGATCCACGATTTAACATCAAAATCTGATAAAAAATAAAGAAAACAAGCAAAATAAAAACAGACACAATAAAAAAGGACGATTTTGAGTACAATTCAACACTTCTTGATTATATGTATAAATGTATCACACTCAAGTATACAGCATTACCCTATTTGGTTCTACAGTTGTTGAAATAGAAGCAATTGCCAATTGTTATTGGATATCTATCAGAATGTATTATTTACACATTTATTAATTAAGTAAGCACCAAGAAAACACTTTTTGTGGAAATTAGTCTAATAACTGATAACATTTTTGGGAAGAACTATTCAAAATATATTCAATTAGTGCAATCCCATGGAACCGCCGCTGTACTTCATTCTGCACTTACCTCGTCTACATTCAATTGGCCAGACATGTATATGTCATGCATTTACTTCTTCATCCTTTTACTTCTTCTGCATCTTCACATTGGGAAGGTGGCAATGGATGTGGTTAAGGTTAGTGTGATGGTGTCAGGAAGACACGGGATATTATGGCTGCATGTTGCAGGTGCGGCCAGCGTGCATACACACATGCACACATACAGACACATGGTATCGCTGAGTAGTGTCACCACATCAAAAAATGACCCAATACTAGGTGGGCCCTAATGCAGAGCCAGAATACTGCATACTATGTTTGTTGTTCATGGAACTCCCAATTAGTGACTGGGGAGTGCTGGTCCTGGTACAAGAACAACGGAGAAGGGCTGAGCCTAGAGTTTGCTCTCATACTAATTCAGGCTTCTATGTACTGCCTAAGCTCCTTTCAGCTTCTATGGCCAGGTAGGACAGAACACCAAGCAGCAAAGGTAGGAAAATTAAAAGGTTAGACTGTCTTTGCCATAAAAGAGGGACTATCTACAGTGCGATGGAATGGGTTCATGAAAACACATCAACAGTGCACTGACTCTAGCATTGCCATTTACTGGGTCTACTACAACCGAAAGACAAACTGTCAATGGCGGAAGGGGGTCTCCTACTTCGAGGCTTGCGCATTGTCATCCCAGCTGCACGGACCAACCGCGTAGTTCACCTGGCCAATGTCGGTCATCAGAGGAATTTGCAAGACAAAGTGCCACCAGTGTGGTTTCCAGAGCTGGAACAAGTAGTAGAAGCCCTGATTTCACGCTGCGTCCCATGCCAGTCGGTGGACGCAGCCCCAGTGCAAGCTCCCATCCAGTCCATGCCCGAGGGTAGTATCCCTGGGACAAAATCAGCACCAACTCTGGGTCTCTCCCTGCCAGACAACACATGTTAGTGCTAATTGGTGAATTCTCATATTACCCAGAAGTGGAAATAGTGAATTCAACAGATACAAGCACAGTTATTCCAAAAAATATAAAGATATTCGCAGCCCATGGACTCGCCACTTCAATCAAAAGAGATAAAGGACCTCCATTTCAATGGACTCGTTTCTGGCAATTTCCTCATTGAGCTCGGCATCAGACACAGAAAAAGAATGCCCTGCTGACTCCAAGCAAATGGCGACATTCAGAATGCGCACAGCCAAAAATAAAAAATAAAAACTGCACATTTTATCAGAACATCAAGACAACCCAGATACAGTGATATTTAACTTCCTGAGAGAACACTGCTCGACGGGTCACATGTTTACTGGAGCTGCCCCAGCCACTATCTGCGCAATGCAGAAGGGCTGAACCTTCTGTTTGCCCTCATCATTATTAAGGGTTCTAATGACTGCCTAAGCTCCTATCAGCCTCTCCCCCAGACGCTCCTCTGGCCAGGTGGGACACGACAGTAAGCTTAAGATTAGAGTTAGGGCTCAAGGGGTGGCAAGAGAGAAGAATATAGTGTAGAAAAAAAGGGCTGTACACGGCGTAATAAATCGTTGTGGCTCGCTAATTAGAAATTCCCATTCACAAATCTTTATGACTGCGCAGTTTGTTTATGATCTTAAAAGTTGCAATCCTTTAATAGGTCCCTCTTCTTGTTTCTTTTTAGTATCAATTTTGGTTTTAGTATCCTTTCAAACGATGCAAAGAGAAGGGGGGAAAGAAAAGAGGAGAGAGAATCTAACTTGATCAGCATTATCAGTGTCTTCTGCCCCATATAATCCACTAGGTTCTATAAAGAGTGCTGGCGTAGTTATTGGAGATGTGTTTCATCCCTGGCGTTTTGGGCTTAATTTGGCATTCCGTGTGTAATGCAGTCGCTATTTAAGTGTTCAAATAGTAAACAAGTTCTAGATGACATCAGTGCGTACGTGCATGACGTCATCATCCGTTGTCACAATGCATTTGTTTATTTGTGTTTGCGCAATGTTGACCATTATCTCTGAGGGTCTAATTTAATAGTATGGCAGGTAATTCAAGTATATATTACTTTGAAAATACCGTGCATGTTGTGTTAAGAGCTATTTGATATTGTTAATATGTTATGCACGCCGAAAATAATTAATCATATTTTATTTCACTGAATTTTGAAATTATGATACATCTCAATATATACCACAGTATCATTCATATGTACATAGGAAAACATGTGTTTGCTTATTACCTGGCACTGCTGGGAGGGAGAAGGTCGAGTGTCATAACACAACATTTGTGGGACCTTCTGTGAGCCATGCTGAGGGCCTCCTCAAGCTCCTCAACAAAGCACATTCTCCACAGCCTACTGGCTGGCTTCGACCGCCATACATGTGCAATGCCTATGATTAAAATGTTGCTGCAGGGACACGTGCAAACTGCACTAGGTGAAAGATGTAAGTATGATTGTTCGCCAAAGCTTAAACAAGGGGGTGGTCACTGGCCCCTGGCACCCAAATGTACCAGCCACCAGCAGCAGCTGGTCAATTTTTTTATTGGAGTGGTGTAAATATTTGACACAAGTATGCGAGATTGACCAAGCATAGTGAGGAAGCACAAACCAAGAAAGAAGGTTCAATGAGGGTTCTCCACCAAGAAACCTTTTTGAATAACGGGTTAAAATGGTGCATAAGAAATAGCTAGACTGACTGCACCAAAATGCCAGTTGTGACACATAATAATATGTATCATGCTTGCTTTATCATAGATGTGCAGTGAAAATGTCATTACACAGTTAGAAATGGCTGGACTGGCTGCACAAAAAGGCCAGTCTACCCTCATAATAACACTCATTAAGTTGGCCTTGCCCAAAATGCCAGTAAAATATGCCATGTGACTTTAAGTAAATGTAAACAATGCTCAGGTGCCCCTGAAGCCACCAGAGCCTCGCAAGTACACATAATCACATTCATACCCATTCACCCACCGCCCGCTTATCCATACACTTTCTCTCATAATCACTCGCACACACACCGTGAAAGTTCATACTGCAATCGCCACATGGCCACTCACCTAGAACAGTCACGCACAATCATATTCATGCCCATTGTAAGTTTAGAGAAGGAGGAGACTGAGACACAAGTGGCATAATGGTTGCTAAATTAGCAATGAAAAGGAAGTTTCCCTAACTCTAAGACTGTGTGCATCCAACTGAACAGTGGGTAGAATGCAAGAAACCTGATATTGTGCATGCTTTCATGTGCATCCAACTGAACAGTGGGTAGAATGCAAGAAACCTGATATTGTGCATGCTTTCATGTGCATCCAACTGAACAGTGGGTAGAATGCAAGAAACCTGATATTGTGCATGCTTTCAACACTCCCCGACGCCACCCTGGAGCTGTATTTTCAGTACACCAATACACCCAATTTAAAGTATAGCTGTTCTCAGTGGTACTTTTGGCCCTTTGACACATAGAAGCTCATGTCGCTCAATTCGTAATTGCAGCAGCGAGCTGTTACACGTAGACATAAACATAGGCAACTGCAGCGCTGTCAAATGTTGCCCATTTTCACAGCTCAGTGCAAATGTGCAGCCTTTTGCTCTGAACATTTGCATTCCGACGTACAAAAGAATACACACGTCCTACCATGCTATATACCAATATATATATTTCTATGTTTAGAAAAGATGGCTTGCAAAGTACACAAACCATAGTAAGGTACGCACACAGATATATAACATGCATATATATGTGTGTGTGCATACCTTACGATTTGCCTACTTTTCAGGCCATTTTTTTTTCAAACATTTCGGTTTTATAAAAGATGGCTTTGAAAGTACACAATTCAAGCCATCTTTTATAAAGCTATGACTACGGACAAAATTGTCCGTCGGCAAAGCTTTATAAAAGATGGCTTGAATTGTGTACTTTTCAAGCCATCTTTCATAAACCTCGAAAAATGTCGAGGAATCCCCAGGTTCGCCGAGGCTTAAAGACGCCTCGGCGACCTGGGGAAACAAAGGGACAGTAACTGCCTCTGGTGACCCCTCGCGCGAGAGGTCACCAGAGGCAGTTACTATGACTTACAGAAGTGGCAGCCAGGCACAGCATCGCTGTGGTTGGCTGCCACTTCTGTCAGATCGCCTGACTTCATGGCAGGCGCATCTCCCGTCGCGGCTGCCGCCGCGACGGGATAATGCATCCCGCCAATGTTGTGTGCAGTGGGAGGGGGGGCCCCGGCAGGGCCCCGGCTCAGTCCCACTTTTTGGAGACTGCCGGGGCCTGGCCCCGGCAGGCCCCGGCCCACTTAAAGCCCTGAATATAGTGTAGAAAAAAGGGCTGTACACGGCGTAATAAATCGTTGTGGCTCGCTAATTAGAAATTCCCATTCACAAATCTTTATGACTGCGCAGTTTGTTTATGATCTTAAAAGTTGCAATCCTTTAATATGTCCCTCTTCTTGTTTCTTTTTAGTATCAATTTTGGTTTTAGTATCCTTTCAAACGATGCAAAGAGAAGGGAGGAAAGAAAAGAGGCGAGAGAATCTAACTTGATCAGCATTATCAGTGTCTTCTGCCCCATATAATCCACTAGGTTCTATAAAGAGTGCTGGCGTAGTTATTGGAGATGTGTTTCATCCCTGGCGTTTTGGGCTTAATTTGGCATTCCGTGTGTAATGCAGTCGCTATTTAAGTGTTCAAATAGTAAACAAGTTCTAGATGACATCAGTGCGTACGTGCATGACGTCATCATCCATTGTCACAATGCATTTGTTTATTTGTGTTTGCGCAATGTTGACCATTATCTCTGAGGGTCTAATTTAATAGTACGGCAGGTAATTCAAGTATATATTACTTTGAAAATACCGTGCATGTTGTGTTAAGAGCTATTTGATATTGTTAATATGTTATGCACGCCGAAAATAATTAATCATATTTTATTTCACTGAATTTTGAAATTATGATACATCTCAATATATACCACAGTATCATTCATATGTACATAGGAAAACATGTGTTTGCTTATTACCTGGCACTGCTGGGAGGGAGAAGGTCGAGTGTCATAACACAACATTTGTGGGACCTTCTGTGAGCCATGCTGAGGGCCTCCTCAAGCTCCTCAACAAAGCACATTCTCCACAGCCTACTGGCTGGCTTCGACCGCCATACATGTGCAATGCCTATGATTAAAATGTTGCTGCAGGGACACGTGCAAACTGCACTAGGTGAAAGATGTAAGTATGATTGTTCGCCAAAGCTTAAACAAGGGGGTGGTGACTGGCCCCTGGCACCCAAATGTACCAGCCACCAGCAGCAGCTGGTCAATTTTTTTATTGGAGTGGTGTAAATATTTGACACAAGTATGCGAGATTGACCAAGCATAGCGAGGAAGCACAAACCAAGAAAGAAGGTTCAATGAGGGTTCTCCACCAAGAAACCTTTTTGAATAACGGGTTAAAATGGTGCATAAGAAATAGCTAGACTGGCTACACCAAAATGCCAGTTGTGACACATAATAACATGTATCATGCTTGCTTTATCATAGATGTGCAGTGAAAATGTCATTACACAGTTAGAAATGGCTGGACTGGTTGCACAAAAAGGCCAGTCTACCCTCATAATAACACTCATTAAGTTGGCCTTGCCCAAAATGCCAGTAAAATATGCCATGTGACTTTAAGTAAATGTAAACAATGCTCAGGTGCCCCTGAAGCCACCAGAGCCTCGCAAGTACACATAATCACATTCATACCCATTCACCCACCGCCCGCTTATCCATACACTTCCTCTCATAATCACTCGCACACACACCGTGAAAGTTCACACTGCAATCGCCACATGGCCACTCACCCAGAACAGTCACGCACAATCATATTCATGCCCATTGTAAGTTTAGAGAAAGAGGAGACTGAGACACAAGTGGCATAATGGTTGCTAAATTAGCAATGAAAAGGAAGAGACAACCTAAGTTTCCCTAACACTAAGACTGTGTGCATCCAACTGAACAGTGGGTAGAATGCAAGAAACCTGATATTGTGCATGCTTTTATGTGCATCCAACTGAACAGTGGGTAGAATGCAATAAACCTGATATTGTGCATGCTTTCATGTGCATCCAACTGAACAGTGGGTAGAATGCAAGAAACCTGATATTGTGCATGCTTTCATGTGCATCCAACTGAACAGTGGGTAGAATGCAAGAAACCTGATATTGTGCATGCTTTCAACACTCCTCGATGCCACCCTGGAGCTGTATTTTCAGTACACCAATACACCCAATTTAAAGTATAGCTGTTCTCAGTGGTACTTTTGGCCCTTTGACACATAGTGGCTCATGTCGCTCAATTCGTAATTGCAGCAGCGAGCTGTTACACGTAGACATAAACATAGGCAACTGCAGCGCTGTCAAAGGTTGCCCATTTTCACAGCTCAGTGCAAATGTGCAGCCTTTTACTCTGAACATTTGCATTCCGACGTACAAAAGAATACACACGTCCTACCATGCTCGCATGATAGGCAGCTTTTAATTGTAAGTGTACACGCGAACATGGCAGGCAATGTTGACAATGGAGGCCTATGGAGTACGCCAGCTTTATGCTGGCGTACTCCATAGGCCTCCATTGTCAACATTGCCTTGACACTATTTGTGCCGGCATGAGCATAGATTCTGGCGCAAATGATGGGGCATTTGTGTGGCAGAGAGGAAAGGAGGCGGTCGAAATGCAAGTTGTCTTCCACCCCTCCTCTCTGCCATACAAATGATTGAAAATGGGGAGTAGCCTGAGCAAAATCCGTCAAAGCTTAATGCATGCAAGCTTCATGCAAGGCTTTATGCATTTTCCTCACACTACACTGAGCCGACAATGAGCCCCAATGAAAGTTTAACCGCCCAGCTCACATTCCCCATATATTACAGCGTGAAAAATTACAAGAACAAAGCCTTTTAAATAGCTTCACTTAGACCCATGTGAACTGTCTCTAATCAAATGTCAGTACCCAATGGCAATGCTGCACAAGATTTCCAATGATCCTGCCAGGGTTTTTAGAACAATGTTCAGTTCATTTTTCTTGTGCTTTTGACATTAATAAATTCTTTTTTAAAAAAAAAGGCATAGTGGTTGGCTAGTGGAAAGGTTTTTTGGGATGTCTGTTCCCCTGTCCTTGATACTAGTCAGTGGAATGGATGAATCAAATAAGGGGTGGGGGGGGGGGGTAATAGCAGTGAGAATAATGTATTCTCGTTTGCTAATATAATTTGTGTTTTTTAAACAAGTTGCCCTGGTTTTTCCCAGGCAGTCAAGCTGGTAACTGCTCTAACATCCGATTAGGACCCAGTTCATGTTTTCATGCAAAATATATTCCAGAACACTTTTCCCCATTTTGCAGCAAATGGAAACAATGAAAAATATAGCTAAACAGAACTGTTCATTTTGTGGTTCACTTACTTTTTTGTAAACTCTTTCTGTTTGGAGGGATTTAGGGATTATTTTGTATATCTGTGTGTGAGGTTTGGTGTTGCCCTTGGTCACGGTTGTTGATAAGACATTTGAGGAGACTGTGCGGTTTCTGGGGACTTGTGTGAGTACTTGCTGTTCTTTGCCATATTAATTAATTTTAGGATTGGCTATTTGTGAGTGTTCTTGATGATGTTGGGTACGCTTCTCTGAACCATTGCACACATTATTTAGTTCCTGATGGGGCTATGCTTGGCATTCTATATAGCTACACCCAAGGCAGGTGCCCAGGCGGCTGTTGGACACGTGCACCCAGAAGACGTGACTTTGCTGCTCTGTTAGATTACTGAGCAGCTGCTTCCCTATGGTTCATCCCGCAGGAGCCTTAAGGTTTCAGAATATCATACTTGAAAGTTGGCCCAAAGACTATGAACTGGCAGGTCCTTTGAATTTCTGAGTCTGTCTGAGTACATTCACTGCAAAGCTTTGTTATTATTTTATTTTTTTGCTAGCTCCGTCGTACTTTCAGGGTTATATATGAATGTCTACTGTTATCATATCTATGTCCCTTTGCAAGGGTCTCCACTGGGTGAGAGGTGATGGTGCAACCTCAGTATACACAATAATACAGCAATGCGAGACGTCTGTGTTTGTTTCTCAGTGCATTATTTTACATCCCTCAGTAACCCTTACTTTGGTGTATCTTAATTAAACTTTCATGGACCATTCAAAGATACCCCTCAGGTATTTCCTGTTTCCTTTTCTAATACCTCACCCTTTTCCTTAGCATCCACCTTCATACACACCAACATTTCTGTTCTCATTGTGTATATATGTCTCTCTTCTACGTTTAAACTTATCAGGTACATACTTTTGTTTGCAAATCCCAAGAAACATATATCCAACACCCTTTAATTATTTTGTTTCTTACCCTTGTTAGATTGTGCACAAAATAATTCCCTCTCACGCCACCTTCATATCTGATTGTTGCCTGACTACAATGGCGTAAGCCCACATAGCCAACTGGAGGAGAGCATAGAAGGTTGGTGGTCCCTCAGCATGTGTGGCCCTTTCTCCTGCAGTTGGTGCATGATGTTCATCTGTCAGTTCATCTTGAATTCAAGATAAATCCAGAGTGGTCACCTATACAATCTTGCTTGCCCAAGATGGAAGTCCCAGTAGAAAACCACTACCGTAGATACACCTCTTGTCAGCAATCTGACAAAAGTGGAACAGGGATTCAGAATCCATTAGCACCACTACCAGTAGTTGGTGCGCCTTTTGAGGAGACAGGATCTAACTGTTTTAGTCCTCTGAACCCTTTTACATCCTCGGGCAATAGGATTATCTTAGTGGTTGCTGATCACACCACTAGGTATCCTGATGCCAACCCACACCTGACAGTAGCTGCCACATCATTTACTCTAGTTTTCCAGGAGAGTTTTACCAGCGGTAGCTTCCCTGATGAAGTTGTGCCTGACTCAGGAAGCCACTTAAAGTCCAGGTATAGGCAGGACCTCTGGAAGGAAGATGAGGTGACTTATCATTTGTCAACCACATATCCCCACAATCAGTTTGTCTGAGGGAGAGTCTTTGGAACTCTCCAAAGTATGATTGGTTCTCTTAGGGAGCCCCAAAGAAGGCAGTGGGACTGTCTTCTATTATATTGTTTTGTAAAACCTTATCATGAGTTCATGGCCTGGTCCTTACAAAGTTGAAAGACTCAGTAAGGTAAACTATTCAGAGGACATTGGAAGGCCTAGAAAGGCTGCTATAAAGTTTGCTATGACTAGATTGAATGATTTTGTTGTTAGGGATTAAACAGGACCCCTACTCCTGGTTTCAGAAAGAGAGATAGATAAATCTGAATCTCTACCTGACCCATTCCAGGGCAGCCCTTCTTATGGCGTCATTGAGGGTGACCTGGTGTCTCCTCAACTGACTCTACAATACCAATGATGGTGAAAACATAGCTGAGTCAACGTTCCCCCTTGGTTCCTTTAATTCCAGGCTTAACACTCTGGTGGGAGCAGGACTAAGTGGACCTACAAAGTTTAGGAGTTGTAGATGTTCAGACAGAGTAAGATCTTACATTATGATTGAGGTCAACAAAATGTTGAATCTAGGGGTGATAGAGCCCTCCACTAGACCTAGGTCCAGTCATGTGGTCCTGGTTCCAAAAGCAGATATATCTGATTTAAGATTTGGCATGGACTACAGAGCTCATAATGCTATCACCAAGCCAGATGCTCATCCCCTTCCACAAAATGATGAGCTAGAGAACAAGCTAGCTGCTGCTCAGTGCCTTAGAACCCTTTGACCTTACTACAGGGTATGGGCATGTATCCCTGACAGGGAATACCAAGGAGAAGACAGAATTCCCCACCTGACAGACTTTACCAGTTTATGGTAAAGCCCTTTGGACTAATGAATGCACCTGCCACTTTTCAAAGGTTGGTCAACCATTAATGGGTTGGATGAATTCTGCATGGCTTATCTAGACAATATAGCAGTTTTCAGTCCTACTTATGAAGAACATGTTAGACACCTAGGAATTGTGTTGAAGGCTCTTTAGCAGGCCCACCGGACCATAAAGGCTACCAGATGCCAGACTGGTTAGGGTTCAGTGACCTGCTTTGGGCATGAGGTTTGTGGGGGCAAGATTCATCCTCTTCCCAGCAAAGTACAGGCTGTACAAGACTGGGCCAAACCCACAACCCAAATCCAGGTGAGAACTTCCTTTTCTAGGCCTCACTGGGTATTGCAGAAACTTCATGGTGGACTATGGAACCATAGCTGCCCCTCTGACGGCTGTCACAACTCCTAAGAAGCCCAAGAAAGTCACTTGGACTACAAATTGTGAGAAGGCCTTCCAAGGCCTTAAGGGTTTGCTTTGTCAGGCCCCTGTTCTCAATGCACCTGATTACCAGTGACCTTTTATAATGAGGACAGATGCCTCTGACACTGGGCCCTGATGTCACAATCCTGCCCTTTCTCCTTCCCTTCCCGTTGCTGGGCGGCGCAGGGCTCGAGGCTGTTGGTGTTTCCCTGTATGCCCTGCCAAGGGATACAGATGGCTCTGCACCTTCCTCCTACTCCTCCTCCTCTCGAGTTGCCTGTGAACCTGTTGGGTGATCAATGAAATGCTGTTAGTCATCAGCCATACTTGTATGTGGGTTTACTAGTCACATATGCTACATGGTGGAGCGACATCTTGAACATGTGATCTGAAGTGTATGGTCGATTGCAGGACAATGCATATGGCCACAGCAAGGTGGGGGTAGTGTCTGCTGAGGGTGTACACCCCATTGGCTTGTGCTCTTTGCTCCATATGCTGCCAAGGTGGCATGTACATACGGTTGTACTGGCGGCCCACTTTGGCACTTGGCCTTTCCCAGCACACATGGGTGCTGCACATAGAAGCCTGTGCTCCCATGCAAATACATACTGCTGTGCATAGGTACATGCACAGTTGCACACCTACCCCTGGCTATAGTGCTGGCACTACTCTGGCAGTGCCTGAGGAAAAAAGATATTCGGCACTCCACCCTCAAGGGTGGAGGGGAGTGACATAACATTTGTGGTTGCTGGACTATAACAGCATGGGGCAGTCTTGTAGACCCATACTAGTGTAGCTTCAGTGCCGTATTGCAGTGGAAAGTTCCCGGCTTCCATGCTAGAGCGGGGAATTGATGATTTCAACTGAACATGGCATACCATATCGGCATGGGGTAATTTTCCAAAGGCTGCCCCATGTTGGTATGTCAGCAGTGCTCTGGGAGCTGGGTGCTTTTCATTGCAACAGAAAGCCTTCACCATACCAGCAAGGAGGATCCCTTATTAGACTACTCCAGGCTGGTATGTCGGGGTGCTGATGAGGCAGCCCTGCAACTGCCTGGATCATCCATGCCTGGATGTAGATCTGCTTGGATACAGATTATTTGATGTTTCCTTTAGGAGCATTGGCATGTGTTGGCATCTTACCCTGTCCATTGGGTCATCTATGCTAAGGGACATACACTTGAGATAGTCATTTGACCAGTTCATTGTCAGCGGAAGGTGGGGAGATTCAAACTCACCAGAAACAAACTGGCTCCGGCCTCAGCACTCCCTACTCCCTCGATCCTCTCCATGTGGAGGATAGAGCTGTACTTCTCCTTCCACAGGGTCAGGACAAATGAGTCCATGGTGCCGCACACCTGTGGCCAATGACTCCCAGCAGTGTTTGGACAGGAGGCTGCGGACACTGCCCTTCAGGTCAATCCAATGCTTCCTGCTGTCCTCATCATCCTGTGGGAATGTGCCTTCATCTGTGAGCTTCTTGCTGATGCACAATCAGATGGCTGACTTATGTTGCATAGATGTATTGTGGTGCCGGGAGCCATATACCTCCTCAACATGTGCCACCACCTCGTCAGAAAGGACCTGAAGCTCAGCCTCACTGAACTTTTCTTCCTCAACCTCTAGTCCTTAGCCTCTGGCCTGGCACCTTCCCCTTTGATTTTTTCCTGTGACATGGTTTCCCTGTCCTGTGGATCTGATGACTACAGGAAGTGGTGGATTCAGACTGGATTACGTTTTTTAAAATGGCTGCCACTGTGCTTACCGTTCCAGTGATGATGCTATTTCCATCAGCAGAATTAGCGCTGAATGTACAGCGGTAATGGTAATTCCTCTGAATAGGGGAAGAATTATTGTTGTGGACTCAGTTTCAGCAGTAATTCTGCCAGACAGAATTACAGTCACCGCCAATGGTGTGTGTGCATCCTCAAAGTTGTGATACAGGGGTCATTTTGCCTCACACCACGGTGGTAATGGCAATTCCGCTGAGGCAGAATTGCTGCCATATTACTGCCCAACTCATAATAAAACCCAATGGCTCAAGAAAAAAACCTTCTTAACTTGCCCAGACTACTCTATCTGGAGCCGCAATTTCCGGCGGTTCTAGTTTGATAGCAATCATGTAAGGATTTATATTTGGATCCCCATGGGGATGTTTCATTGTTAAGTTATTCTGAACTAAACTTTGCCATTGGAGAATAGTCAAGTACATAGTCATTGTTCTGAAAAACAATAGTGAGATAACCAAGCGCAGCATGCCAAAGTGGTAGTTCATTTGGGGTAGGAACACCATCTTGAATAGCGAGATGTGAAAGGACAGTTGCCAGGAAAAGAAGGAATGGATGAAGCAGACTTTTCCTTCTGCCGCCCGGTATTGTTGCTAAAAGCAAAATAGCTTTCTACATTTCTCACCTGGGGCCTACCTACAGTATCTTTGAACAGATGCAAGTGCAATTTTGCCTTTTAGTTCTAGGGCAAATACTGCCCTAGTAGTGCCAACAAATATTCTGCTCATTGCATTTTTTTCAACAGGGCAATGTTTGCGCTAGTGCTGAAAGAGAACAACATTAGCACAGGGGCATAGTTTGCAATGGCGCAAAAATGCACATAAACAATATTTAAACAATATGTGCTTGTAGAAGGGCAATTTTTCCCCTAGCGCTAATACCGTGCACAATGTATTTGCACAAGTACAAAGTTTTCTTTTTATTACAATGACTGGCCTACCTTCTGATTGCGGGTGCAAATGGATCGAGTGGTCAAGAGAGGGATATGTGCTTGGAAATGACTTCCCTTATTCTCAAACTGCAAATGGCAAACGTATGCTTTGCAAAACTGACCCCACAGTTTGCTCTCTGGCACTGTCTCTCAGATACATGGTCCCACCCCCTCCTCTGCTTTGATATCCCTAAGTCAGCCTTAACCCGGACCCTACACGCTCGATGTATGTACCATATATAACACAATGGCCCTCATTACGACCCTTGCGGAAGGGGATTTACGCCGGCGTAAAGCATGGCGTACCTTTCCGCCTGACTACGAGTTTCCGTAGCGCCATGGTGATTTTTACGCCTGCTTTTTGCAGGCGGAAAAATCCATGGCGCTACGGGACTTGTTGTTAATTACGCCACCGTAATTTACGGTGGCGTAATTAACGCCTTCCCCACTCCCATTATGCCCTATGGGGCAAGAATGGGAATGGGGAAGGGCAAAATGGGGATTGGGGATTTACCGCCCCGCCAAGGTCGGGATGGGGCGGTAAGTCCGCCAACCACCATGGCGGAATTGGCAGCTTAGCGCCATGGACCATGGTGCAAATTGCACCATGGTTCTCCGCCAGGGTCGTAATGAGGGCCAATGTTTTTATGCGGCTTGTTAAATTGAAACAGGTATCGTGAATATTTCAATCACAGCAATAAATGAGGCTGGACTCAATGAGAAGCAGAGGCGTTAGCTTAACATGAAATACCTTTATTACTCAAGCACAAACTTGCGCAAGGCGGGTGCTCCGCCTATTTTAACACGTGGGTTGCAACCCACAATTCAACAATAGAGAGGGGACATGGTTTCCCTGCATACGATTAGTAATAGAGAGAGGACACTACACAGCCCTGCTAAAATAACAAGTTTGGAGAATATTTTTGACAACGCATTTGGTTCACTTTATTGTGAAATAAATATAATGAGGTTAGTGTGGTGATGTATTTAGGGAAACCATTAACTGTGTAATAACCATTCTTACCGAACATAGGGGGTCATTCCGAGGTTGGAGGTAAGGGATTACCGGTAAGGGCACCGATGGCGGTAATCCCTTACCTCCGTATTCCGAGTTCCCTTTGCGGTCCCTCTTTACCTCCTGCTTTTAGCAGGAGTAAATTACGGGACCCGCAAAGTGACCTTGGAGTAAATTACGGCACCGTAATTTACGGTGCCGTAATTACCTCCTTCCCCATTCCCATTGAGCCCTATGGGGGCAGAAATGGGGATGGGGAAGGGCTATGGTGAATGGGGAATTACCGGTCCATCCAACCTTGGAATGGACCGGAAATTACTCCATTCACCATGCCGGTATTCCATGGAGTAAATAGCTCCATGGTTGCCAACCATGGAGCTATTTACTCCATGGTGTAGTCCTAACTCGGAATGAGGGCCATATTCCTTTGAGAGATAGTGCAGCAGCAATCTAATCCCACCCTACAATACTCTAGTCAGTCATAGGGAATGCCTCATTAAAACAAGACTCACCTGTAAACTGACTCTGCAAACAGTTCACTAGAAACAGACCGACATTTTATGCTGCGAACACGATTAGCTAGACTTTATAAACCCCTCCTGTCAAAAGGATTATCAAATTGATTCCCTTTTTTCCACATCACTAATCACTGCCACTGGTGGAAGCAGGACAAGGTCACACTAGAACACTGCACACAACATTTGGCTGCAGACTCGGATTGCAAGATGGCCGTGTTTGGAGCAACTGACGACAGGCCTGGTGTGCACAGATTCCGATAACAGGTTTTCATTTGCAGCAGGCATAGATTGGCTCAGGCCAACTAAAATAATCGTATTATTTTTTTTATAATGGATGATTATCTAAAGGTCTTTGGAAATTAATCAGTATGCAAATCTGTTGCATTTTACAGATTTGAAGCGAAAGGCCCGCATTTCAGGGAATCAGATTATGCAAACCTACTTAGGGATGGCATGAGCAGCTAGGCACGCGAATGGCGCTTTTGGCAAGAGAGCATCGCCATGACAGATTCATGCATTCTGTATTAAGTCACAGTGTTTTACACTTATAATTTAACGTTACAGTTTCCACAGCAGAATCCAATATACACACTAAATATACATAATTACATAGATATCATTTTAACTGTGTTTCCAAGGCGGAGAACCGGAGAACAGCCTGGAAATCCAGAGTCTCCGAGCCAAACTAGGCCGGTCTGGGTGTGAGGTTTCTGCTGTTGTAGAACCCATGTGCTTCCCTCCCTGCGGTAGAGGGGTCCAGTGTGCTTAGAAGTCATGGATGTAGCGAGTCTCTGCCTTGTGACTTTAGCACATGCTTCTGAGACCTGCTCTCGAATCAGATTGGAGGCAGCACAGTCTAAAGCAAGGGGCTAATTTAAGTGACAGGCAGAGGGAGCAGGGGTAGAATGAGTGACAGCACCCTAGTACTGCAGTGTGTACACCCTTGAGTCCCGAGCCTGGCTCAGGTAATCACATATCTGGACCAGTTAAATGTAGGCAGAGCTCGGCTCCGTTTGAAGGATGGGTTATGGAGCCTGGTGGGTGATGTTGAGGGGGATAGTCTGCATGAGGAGTAAGGCTTTGGGGGCTCCTGCATCAGATTATGGATCAGGTTTTGGAATGGAGTACAGCAGCCAGTATAGATTATACAACTTCCCAAGACCAAAAGGCTGAACTGTAAGGAAAAATGCCAAGAGGCCTGGCTGCTTTACTAAATGCTGTCTTCACAAGGGGCAGGGATGTTATTTGGAGGTCGCAACTGCGACCCCTGATGTTTCCCTTGCTACCCCTGTGGTCTCCCTTGCTACCCCTAAAACAAAAGGAGTTTTTTTTAATTGAGGCTCCTGGGCTGCGGCCAGCAGCCCGTGGCTCTTTGTTTCTGGAGTGGCTGGTTTTCTGGTAGCTATAGCTGGTAAAATAGCTCACTGGGGAGTACTCGCTACTGTAATATGTGTGTGATTTGCAGGTTGCAGGTTCGACTCCCAGAAAGGTCAACTCAGCCTGTCTTCCTACTGAGGTTGATAAATGCCAACACAGGTTGGGTGATATTGTATGTATATTTGTTCTATGTGAAGCGATTAAGCGTAAGTACTATATAATAACACATTATTATCGTTTCGCTTTGGATACCTATTTGCATTCACAGTAATTTGGTCATATGGGCCTATACACACTAATATTTACGGTACATATGGTGATCCATTCTTGTGTGCAGTGTATATCACTTCACAGTGATACTGTAACCATATTTTTGATAGTGTACTTAGAAACAATGCTATGTGATGCCACTTCCTGTTTTGTCAAGGGGTGAAAGGTCGTGCTCCATCGCTTCCCGTGATGGGACTTCATGGTGGGGTCAGATGACATCACTTCCTGTGATGTCATCAGAGGTCAAGGTCGTGTGATGTCACTTCCGCTACCCCTGTGATTTTGGTGAAATTATGTCCCCGGCGAGGGGATCATGGGATCTTAGAAAATAAGGCTCACTAAAGAGCACAAGAACAAATTGAATCCTCACAGTGCTGACTAGTTTGCCCAACATCATAACATCTCCCCCTCACCTACCACATGTACCTTCCTGTTCTGATTGCTATGCTCACTTTGGCTGGAGGAAATGATGTGATGTGTTCTCCTTCATGACACAACGTTCAGACTGCTAACACTAAACAAACTATCTACAGGCCGATTCATGGAATTAATGTGCGCTGAAAATTTTCGCGCAAGCGTGTGAATATCAGCGCAAGTGCGAAAATCGCAGCAAAACCCGCGCACATCGATTCATGGAAGTCCGTGCGCGTGTAAATCCATGGATGTGCGCTGAAATCCTGCGTGGCGCACGGGGGGCGCACACTTCACCAAACAGCGTGCGCTATGCGAAAGCACACATAGCGCGGCGCACACAACAAAAGTAGGTGGAACACGGGGCGTAACATGCAGAATGGGAAACAACGTGTGAAAATGTGGGCATTACGGGGAAGTACAGGAGGCAAATGCACGGAACGCCCACACGCGCGCCTACAACACATATTCATGGAATCAAACAGGGCTAACGCGTGCATCAAAAAAAACGGGCTAATCCGGAAACACATACGCTAGCAGGAAGCAGGCATACGCGGATCCGCGCAGCATAAAAGTGCACGCAAACAACAAACAAGCTCAGACGATACGATGAATATACCGTTCCTCGCAGCAGTGATCGTGGGATACCGCAGGAGGAGGAGAAGGATAGTCAGGGCCAGCATTTTTACACCCAGGACCAGCCTTTTTGGGATGCCTGATAACCAGGTGTATGGGAGGTACAGGTTTCCACCTCACATAATACCCGAACTGGTGAGTGAGTGGGAGGATGCCCTCACATCACCCACCCTGTGCTCCCAAGCACTGAGCCCCTTGGAAAAGGTGCTCAATGTACTGCACTTCTTGGCTACTGAGTCATATCAGCGGACAAGTGCCATAGTGGGGGGGGGGGGTGTCACAGGCCACTCAGTCACACTGCCTACAGCAGGTCTTGGCCATCATGACTGCATGGCCATCAGTCCGCAGGCACATATACCTGCAGAAAGGCAGCCTGTTGTCCAGGATTTTTACAGGGTGGCACACTTCCCCAAAGTGCTAGGTGCCATTAATTGCACCCATGTGGCTCTACGTCCTCCCAGGGCATCAGAGCACATCTATAGAAACCGCAAGCACTGGCATTCCATCATTGTGCAGGTAGTATGTGATGCCAAGGGAATCATCACCTCAGTATATGCCAACTATCCAGGGTCCACCCATGACAGTTTCATATACAGAATGTCAACCCTAAACAGGGACCTTGAAGCTGGGCGGCATGGCGATACATGGCTGCTTGGTGAGTATATGCATGCATGTCAGATACTGAGTAATGTCACAACCCCACTAATGATACCCATCATCAACTCCCCAGGGGACAGTGCCTACCCTCTGAGCACCCACATGATGACGCCAATTCGGAACCCCACCACACCACCCGAGTTAAGATACAACACAGCCCATATTGCAACCCGGAGCATAGTGGAGCGCACATTCGGAGTGCTCAAGTCACGATTTCGCTCCCTTGACCGTTCTGGTGGGCAGCTGCTATACGCTCCCCCAGTAGTGTGCAGGACCATAGTGGCAGCATGTGTCCTGCACAACGTTGCAATATGCCGGGGCCTGCCGGTGGACATGGTGGTGCCCCCACATCCCCAACCACATGCACGGCCGCTGCGCATGGGAGGGGAAAGGGCACATGGTGAGGCAGCCCGTACGCAGCTAGTGGCTAATTACTTCACCTAAAATCACACCCCTGTGGAGTGCACACAGCCCTCGCACATACCAGCTGACAATCAATGATGATGACATAAGGGACAGTCAATTGTCACAACCATACCAGCCTGAGATTGGTCACCTGGAAGTGTTACATTGTGTGCATCCCTACCTACCGTAAGACAACCAATGCTGTGTAATTAAAAGACATACATTCATGCTGCATGAATGACTACCCCCTAGCAAAATACAACATGAAAATAGCACCATGTCACCCAACCCCTCCCCATCTCCGCCACCCAACACACCATGGCATGTCATGCAATGTGAAAGCAAACAAAGCAATTCACAAGACCTGTCCCAAATGGAAACAGCCCACAGACAATATGCTCCCAGTAATAAATAACAAACAGCACACATGACCAAATACTTACCACCAACACAATACAACAACACAGCATGAAACATTGCAAAAACCTGACAGTACAAAGTCAAAGTAGTGGTAGTCTTACAACCTGAATAAGCCATCACATTGACCCCTTCCAACTGCAGAGTGTTGCTGCCACGCAAATGTGTCAGTGTACTGCATACAACATGAACTCTATCTGCAAAGAAGACGGCCTTGTGAAGACATGAAGAAGGTACCTGCGAATTTTGAGGAAGACATGGATGTACAAGCACATATCAATACACCATGCAGTGTTCAATACAACAACAATACCACTAGGGATGTCCACACAGTATTGACTACAGACTGCCCGCACAGCTCATGGGAGCCCAATGTCACTGTGTAAGTCACTGTCACTTGGTCACACCCTTTGCAAGCCCATGGAAATGGTTAGCAGGAGGGGTGTGTGTGTCACGAACCCAAGCATCTAACCCAAACTCAAGACATGCCTGCATGTGCCCAGCCGGAATACACAGTGGATGCCCACGGGAGCCACACAAGGCAACACACTGTAAAAAAAAAAATCAAAAATGGCCATGTGGGGTCCAGGGGGTTCAGGCCACCCAGGAGGTTTGAGGACAGGGTGCACACCAACACCCACCTGCGTGGATGTTGCGGAAAAAAAAATACCTCCATGGGCTCATGGCCTGCACGGCTATGCCATTGTGGGAGAACTGCTGTCGGTCTCTTCACCCTCTGCTGCTACATCAGGAGGAGGTGGTGCTATGGGAGGCAGCCCACGCAAAGCCCTGGTATGGTCCTCCATGGCAGCAAGCATGCAGGTCTGGAAGGTCTGATTCTGGAGGATGATAGTGCGGAGATCCCCATGCAGCACCTCATGGGTTGCCTGCATTTCTGCACGCATGGCCTCGCGTGTTGCCCGGATCTCCTCACGGGTTGCCTGCAGCTCAGCTGAGAGCGAACGTGTGAGCTGCTCCAGCTGCTGTTCTGCCCTAAAATTTCGGGAAGCCTCAAGTTCAAGCAGAGTCTCCCTGACGTTATGGAGTTCTACCCTCAGGGCTTCCCTGTGGCCCTGTGACTTGATATGGCTTCGCGCAGAGTCTCCAGTGCCGCCCGTCGGTCCCTGTTGGATGCCAACATGTCTTCCCTGTGTGATTGGCAAATGGAGTCTGTTGCCTGCTGTTGTTGCTCCATCTGCCTTCCAGGGGGATAAGGGAAGTGGCCACCCTCTCCATTGCCTGAGCCATCATTTCAACTGATGCTGCCTTTTGGGTTGCCATACCATACATGGAGTATTCCCATACAGTATTGCCTGGTGGCGCACGGCCATCGCGTCGGCGTGCACCACACCTGTTTGGGGCAAGGCGATCTGCACCTTGCTGTGCTGCCACTGCCTGTGGCTGCAGGACTGCATTCCCCCTGTGATCTGCTGGCCCAGGAACAGGATTAGATGTTGTGGAGTGTGACCCTGCATCCGTAACTGCCAAAGGAGGACCTACCAACACTGACATCTCCTGGTGCAGGTGGGTTGGATAGAACAGAATCCCTGCCAGAAGCACTCACCTGCGACAGCACATAAGTCTCATCATCCGATTCAGCACCTGAATAGAGGTCTGGGGAGGTGCACCCAGAGACACCCCTGGACAGTATGGTCTGCAGTAACAAAGGGTTTTCACCCACCACCACACCACGTCCTCCACTGGTGCCCGGTCGTGGCTGAGATCCCTCCTGGGTCTGCACCATCTCCTCAACCTCACCAGAATCAAGTGCGTCATCACCTGCAAAAACATGAAATACAACAAATGGAAACAGGCATGAGCACCATGGCACACACATAGGCCTGACAAGACAGAGATCCTGTACATAATTTACACATGTCCCACATGACTATAACCCTGGCATGCATGCACTGTCAATGAGTTGGAAGGGGAGGCAAAAAGCAGACACTGAGGACACCAAGATGGAAAAGCAACACACTTGCTGCATGGTGATGAGAACTGGCATCACACATTAGCCTGTGAGTGGCATGTCCAATACACAAACATGACACATGCCAGCACACAGATGGCATGTAGCATAGCCATGGTACATTAGACAACTACAGCGATATGTCAGTGAATGAGTACTGTCACCCATCCATGTGAGATGGACATGATGAGATGAAAAATCCTAAATAGTGTGGCAAAACATGCATGTGCCCCACACTGCAACACATCCAGTGTGCAATAATACAGTGATTGTAGGCAGATGTACACATCAATGGTGGGTCACTTTAACATGACAGGAAACAACTATGATATGATATGATATGATATGATATGGTATTTGTAACGCGCCTATACACAAGTGTTTCAAGGCGCGACGAGGCAGGGAGGGAGGGAAACAAGGGGAAGACGGACAAGCGATCCTACTAGGCCAGGTGTCATTCAGATCGCGCAAGTGCAGAGGTAAGGGGAAAAAGGAGAAAGTGCAGGGGGAGGAGGTGGGGGGAGAAGTGCAGTACAAGGTAAGTGGCGTAATGAAATAATAAATAATAAATAAAAAGGGCCAGTTGGTGGCAAGTGCGAGGTAAGTGCAGAGCAAGTGCTGGGCAGGGGGCTGTAGGGATACAGTGACAGTCCCACAGTGCAGGGGGAGCCAGGGGGTCAGTGCAAGTGGAGAGTGGCTGGGCCCTGGACCGAGGTCGCTGAGAGTGGCCCAGATGCAGGTTAAGTGCAGAATTCAGTGGGGAGTTAAGCAGGTATAGCAGGGGAGAGGGAGAGAGAAGGCAGAAGCGAAGAGGAAGGTTTTGAGGTGCTTCCGGAACCGGAGATGGTTCTCCTCAAGTTTCAGGGAGGCAGGCAGGCTGTTCCAGAGGGAGGCCCCTGCTGCGGAGAGAGATCTACCCCCAGCACGTTGCTTCGAGAAGCGGCTGACCATGAGGGAGTTAGAGATGGATGAGCGAAGGGCTCGTGAAGGGAGATATTTAGGAAGAGAGAGTTGAAGGTATTTAGGCCCCAAGCCCCAGAAGGCCTTGTGGACAATGCAGAGGGTTTTGAACTTAATCCTCGCAGCCACTGGGAGCCAGTGAAGAGATTTCAGTCCTGGAGAGATACGGTCCCTGGGCTTGAGGCCAAGGACAAGTCTCGCAGTTCTGTTCTGGATAAGTTGCAGAGGGCGGAGAGTGGAGGCAGGGAGATTAAGATAGAGGCTGTTACAGTAGTCCAGCCTTGAGAGAACCAGGGCTCGGGAGACAGTGAGCTTCTGGGGGAAGGAGAGGAAGGGAAGAATACCTCTGAGGAGGTGCAGCTGGTAGTGTGATTTCTATTTCATGATTCATTGATTTCATGTTCCACATGCAAACAGGCCCTAACAATAAATGTGAGCAGGCCAATACTCTAACAGCCTGAATGGTATAATCATTCACATAACCAGGTAACAAATGTGGCCCAATTTGTGGTGTAATCAATGACAGAAGCATGTCACATACATGGCATTAGGGCTGAAAAATGTGTTGCAAAAATTGGAGAATTTAAACAATCAGCCTGAATGAACACTGAAAAAATATGAACAATGTTGTTGCAAGATGACAGTTCAAGGGCAACTGCAGTAATGTGGCGCTAATTGGCTACTGTGGGCAGAAGGGATATTGTCATACCCAAATCCAAAGCATGTGAATGTATTGGAGGAAGCACATGGGTGACCCATACCACTCTGGAGTACACACCCTCACCTGGCACTCAATCAGAACCCATCACCCAAACAACATACACATGGATCACACACACATGCATGGGCACTCACCGGACAATGCGTCGTAATCAGGTAGGTCTCCCACACCTTGGATCTGTTCCTCTGTGACGAAGGTTCCAGCAACAGACTCATGTTCAGTGAGTTGGTTGTCCTCTGGTGGAGACCCACCGCCAGTCACCAGAGTAGAGGCACGATTTGAGGCCAGCTTGTTCTTTGCTCTGCGTTTCAGATCATTCCACCGCTTGTAGCAATCATCAGCTGTGTGCCTCACAAATCCAAGGGCACTAATGTGGTCCGCGATGGTCTTCCAGTGTGCCCTACGTTGACCAGGTGTGGTCTTGCACCCTGCAGTCACCACCATTGCACGGCTATGTGCCGACACATAGGCCACAAGTGCATCAAGTTCGGCGTCATTAAAGCTAGGCTTCCTTGACGTGCCGGAGTGTGTAGCCGTGTCTGGGGTCTCAGCCTGTAGTGCCAGAGCACCCTTCTTCTTCTTTTTCAAAGGTGGTGCGGATCCTGAGTGGCTTATGCTGCTCTGGTCAGTAGGGGCAGAAACGCCGGTGGACTGTGTACTAGGAGTGTGCGAAGGCACAATGACCATAGGTCTTGGTGCAGGCATTGGCTGCAGGGTTATGTTGGCAGGGCCAACGTCGGTTTGATGGACCTGGACCGACACTGTCCTGGCTGGGGGACTCAGAGCTGGGTGGATAGAGCTGCAGCTGCCTCTGCAGCCTCCGCACCCTGCCTACTTGGGGCAGCAGATGACATTGCTGCCCCAGATCCACGTGGCCTGGTGACACCAACTTGCACCGCCACACGTGGCTTAGACTTGCTGACCTGGAAGTCAGCCTGGGAGTCTTCCTGTGCTGGTTCAGGCCCCACAATGGGCCAGTCCAACAAGGGCTGAGCTGGGATGGTGTCAGCTACGTTTCCCACAACCATGGGGGGGTCAGGAATGGGTGTCTCTGATTGGTCATCCACACATGGGGGTCTAAGGGCACCCTACAAATCCTGGCCACGTCCCCTACCGTGCCCACCATGCCCACCTTTTGAAGGTCGGCCACCTTTGCCTCGCTTACCGCTTGGTCGCCTCCCAACCATGGCACTGATGTTTTTGTGTGTATGGGAGTAGCAGTAAACTATTGTCCTGGGCAATTGGGGGTGAAAGGGCTACGGTACTAGATGGAATTTATACCCTAGTGCTCTAGCAAGGCTGTCTGTGACCCCTGGGGGAAGATGACGGGTCACGCAACGCACAGGCACCCCGAAAACAAAAATGAATGTGCATGCAAACCCTCGTAGCCAACGTGCGTGGAAAAATGAACCCGCACTACGATGTGGCACCCAGAAACACAAAAATAAGCGTACGCGTAATACATGCAGCCTACAATGACCTCTGAAGGGGTACGTGACACATGGGGCAAGCACAGTTGTTAAATACGTGCGCGACTCACCGTATGCCTGGAAAAAGAATATGAAAAAGACGCGCATGTGCACGGTGGCAACACCCCTGCCAAAAGAAGAGTTGTACGCTGTCTGAGGAAACAGGACAAAAGAAGAAGTGAATGCTGTTTGAGGAAACAGGCACAACAAAAAAATTGAATGCTGTCAGAGGTAACAGGGAGTACGAACTTGAAACGCTGTGAAGTAATCGCATGTGAACCAACAAGAAGTACAAAATTCACCCACTCGCTCTCCACAAAAAGCACGTACAAGTAAATGGCGTCTTACACATACCTTTTAAACCGGCCCACACATACAACGTCACTTACGCGTGTACGCACTAAGGCCCTTTCCTTCAATTACACGAGCTGACACTCGGACATGCAGTTTTTGCACGTGTATGATGAACATGCATCCGTGTTGAGGGAAACGCCCTTGCGCGCCACGTTACAGATGTGCTTACGTGCTAAAAGGCCTTTGGTCCAATGAATTCGCGTACGTGCGGTGTATTCACGTGCAGATTCACTATGCACCCGTAACGAGGGAAAAACACTAAGGCCCTTTCCTCGAATTACACGCTGACATGCAATTTTTTCACGTGCCGAATCACTCCATATCAAGCTGGCCACGCCACAACACACGGAAGACCACGCTCCTGCCCAGAAGGCCGAATTACTGCCCCCAAGAGCCCCGAGCACCCTCCAACCTGCCATCTGCTGCTGCCTGCCTGCCTGCTGCCCACGTGCCCTGCTATTTGCTGCCTGCACGACAGCCAGGGGTGAAGTTGCTGTGACCACCCCTGCTGGAACTGAAGACTCCCGACTGGGATACCATCGCTCCACAGCCCAGCCCCAGGACCCAGTTGCCCACCCACACCTGCCTCTGGGGTTGCTATGTCGGGCACAACAGCATCTGCCACAACCCAGGCAACCCCCAGCCAGAGAGGCAGAGGGCCACCAGCTTCAGTGCCAGGGAAGTTGGTGTCCTGGTGGAGCAAGTCCTGGGGCAGTATGATGCCCTCTTTGGAAGTTCGCATGCCGACTATGAAGGACGGACCAGGTTCTGGATAGACATCGTGACTGCCATCAACGAGGAGGGGGTGTCAGTCCGCGACATCAAACATGTGAAGAAGCGCTGGGAAGACTTCAGGTCCAGGATCCTCGACAAGGCCCGGCGCCTCTTGAAGGCAGTGGATGCCAAGGGGCGCCGGAGCGACCTGTCCGACCACCAAATGAAGGTCCATGGAACGCATAAGCCCAGCGCTCCATGTCCAGGTCCTTGAGAGGCAGACCCGTCTGGAGTCGAGCGGTAAGTGTACATGCATACTGTTTGTGCGTGTCGTTGTGTGCCAGTAGTGTGCAGGTTGCACATGTGTTTCTGTAGGGCCATGTATGGATGTGTATGTACAGGGGCGTGAGGCTGACACATGCAAGTCCTCTCATGTGAGACAAATGGATGGTGTATGTGTGGATAAGCATGCAGGCCAAATGCAGATGTGGGAGCACACATGTTTGAATTACTGTGTATGTACGTTGGCATGGTTGTGGTGTCACACATGGATGTTGGTTCCAGCTGCATGTATCTGCTCTGTGTACATGTGCATGTGTGTGTATTTGACAAGTATGCAACTGTGATGCAACATGGATGCATGTGGCACTGACATGTAGAAGGCTGAATGCCAGATGTGACATGGATGGCGATCTCAACACTCTGACAGTTGGTGGACATGTACACATGCATGTAAGTATGTTGGTGTGTGTGCATGTGTTGTGTACTCCCCGTGTTTCATGTGACGTCAGGCTCACCTTTGCATGCTGATGCTATTGTATGTGTATGGAAGGTGCTGCCTGGTGCAATATTGCTGTGGAATTGCTCATGTGTGTGTGTAGAAATGACATGTGTGTTAGGGAGTGTGATGCCATGTCTGAAGTTTGACACTGCCACTCATGTGCAACTGTCATGTGTGTATCAGTCCATTGTACAGTGCCCTGATGCCTGTGTTCTATCTCTCCCTGTCTGCAGCGTCAACTGATGGAGAGGGCGGAGACGGTGCTGTGGAGCTAAGCGGCAGGGAACGCACCACCAGCCGGAGACACAAGGCCCGTCACCCCTCCCAGATTGTCATCTCTTCGGGGAGTGAGGAGTCTGGTGCCGCATTCCAGGCCGCAGCTGCCGAGGGTAGGTCCAAGAGGCGGAGGTTGGAGATGGACTCCTCGGCAGCAGAAGGGGCAGCTGAGACCCCACAGAGTCCGATGGAGGAAGATGGCATGGAGTCAACCAGGTTGGTGGGGGGTTTGGAGGAGGAGGAGGCTGCGGAAGGGACACACACGGGGTCTGGAGGTGGGGATTCCACTGGTGCCAGTGGTGCAGTGCAGGGACAGGAGGTAGCACAGGCCGCCGCAGAGGTGCCTGTGTGTAATCCTGTCCCTGATCCTGTGACTGCATGATCCGGCACCATAAGGGATGCCTACGTCCAGACCAGTTTTCAGGGAGGGGATGGGCGCACAACAACTGGCCTTCCTCTCCCTGCGGAAGTGGCTATCCGGGACCGGGTTGAGCCTGTCCTGGCTGGGATAGCGTTGCATCAACGAGGCATGCGAGGTGACCTGCAGTGTTTTCGTGAAGACACTGCACGTCATCTCAGATGCCTCTTTGACCGCCTTGACCTACTAGGACGGGTCACCAGTGCTGGATTCCTCCGTGTGCTGGACCTTCTTGCAACCCCCTCCTCACCTGAAGCCCCTACCTGCCAGTCGTCCTCCATGCCATCTTCCCACCCATGTATCACCTGGGTACCCTGTGGAGCCGCCTCTGACCCCGCGGCCAGCCTGGTGAAGGACACATCCCTGCCACAGTCTGGAGTCGGACATCCAGCAGGGGTGACCACCAGGACAACTGCACCCCAGCCGGAGGAGGACGTGCAGGCAGCAAGAGCCAGGGCGCAGGCACAGGCAAAGCAGCAGCAGCAACATGGTGGGAGAAATGATGGCTCGGGGTCTTCAACATCGGAGGGCAAGGCATCGGCCAGAGGGCAGGAGGACCCAGGATTGCAAGTGTCTTCTGTGTGGCAGTGGTTGGGCCACGCCAAAAATGCAGAGCGGCAGCGGGCGGAAGAGGCACGGCTCACAATGGTTAGGGCGGAGAACTCCATGCGGAGGGCACTGAGGCAGGCCGAGTGCCTCGAGGCAATTCGCAGGGAGTTGGAGGTCAACATGTCATCGTCCCTGCGAACCCTCGGGGTCATGGAAGAGGACCGCCTCCAGGACATTGAGCGGGAGTTCGATGATGCCCTGGCACGGGACATCAAAAAGTGAGCCGTCGGACTAGCCCGCTGCCATTGTAAATAGTTAGTTAGTTAGTTAGTTAGTGTTAGGTTTCATTTTGGTTTTCATTTTTGTTTGGGGCGCTTGGACAATACCCCACATTTCTGTATATAGTTCTTCATTAGTTAGTGTATTTTTGTAGGTTTCATTTGGACAGTTGGGCTCATGGACCCAGGATTTCATCCTTGTAAATAGTTGGAGTGTGGATTTGTCGGCATTTTCTTTTTTTATTTTTCCATGGAGCAATGGATTTTACTTTTTAATTTCTGTTGGCATTTGCTTTGTTGGAAGGAGACTTTGGAGACATTTTTGATTTCATATATTTTGGATTCTGATTTCCTTTTTTTATCATTATGTGACATTCTGCATTGTTTTCCTTATGTACATTGTTTGGTCTTTGAATTTGTTTCACCACAGTTTTTGTTCAATACATTTGTTCCCGTACTTCAATGTGTGGTATTCTATCATTGGTTTCATGCATGTCACGATGAGGGGTTTCACATTCACTGGCACCCATTGTGTGTGTGTGACGGACATGTGTTGATGTACATACATGCCATTTGGGTTGTTTCATGTAATGGGCATTTCAATGTGGGGTGTATATAATGCTTGGTTGGTTATTTGGGCAGGGGTAGCGTGCCGTGGGATTTTGGTGGCCATAAAGGCCATGATTGTGGGTCATGTTGACATGTTGGGAGGGGACATGAATGGGAGCCTGCTGGCAGGTGCCCCTGACTGCTGGAGGGTGGGGATGCAGGTGGACATGAGTGGGGGCATGCTGGCAGGTGCCCCTCACTGCTGGGGGGTGGGGGTGCAGGGGGACATGAGTGGGACATGAGTGGGGGCCTGCTGGCAGGTGCCCCTCACTGCTGGTGTGTGGGGGTGCTGGGGGACATGAGTGGGACATGAGTGGGGGCCTGCTGGCAGGTGCCCCTCACTGCTGGGGGGTGGGGGTGCTGGGGGACAGGAGTCGTGGCCTGCTGGCAGGTGCCCCTCACTGCTGGGGTGTGGGGGTGCTGGGGGACATGAGTGGGACATGATTGCGGGCCTGCTGGCAGGTGCCCCTCACTGCTGGGGGGCAGGGGTGCAGGGGGACATGAGTGGGGGCCTGCTGGCAGGTGCACCTCACTTCTGGGGGTGGGGGTGCAGGGGGACATGAGTGGGGGCCTGCTGGCAGGTGCCCCTCACTGCTGGGGGTTTGGGGTGCAGGGGGAGGATTGTACGCTGTCTGAGGAAAGAGGACAAAAGAAGAAGTGAACGCTGTTTGAGGAAACAGGCACAACAAAAAAATTGAACGCTGTCAGAGGTAACAGGGAGTACGAACTTGAAATGCTGTGAAGTAATCGTGTGTGAACCAACAAGAAGTACAAATTTCACCCACTCGCTCCCCACGAAAAGCACGTACAAGTAAATGGCGTCCTCTACGTACCTTTTAAACCGGCCCACACATACAACGTCACTTACGCGTGTACGCACTAAGGCCCTTTCCTTCAATTACATGAGCTGACACTCAGACATGCAGTTTTTGCACGTGTATGATGGACATGCACCCGTGTTGAGGGAAACGCTCTTGCGCCTCACGTCACAGATGCGCTTACGTGCTAAAATGCCTTTGGTCCAATGAATTTGCGTACGTGCGGTGTATTCACGTGCAGATTCACTATGCACCCGTAACGAGGGAAACACGCTAAGGCCCTTTCCTCGAATTACACGCTGACATGCAATTTTTTCACATGCCGAATCACTCCATATCAAGCTGGCCACGCAACAACACACGGAAGACCACGCTCTTGCCCAAAAGGCCGAATTACTGCCCCCAAGAGCCCCGAGCACGCTCCCACCTGCCATCTGCTGCTGCCTGCCTGCCTGCTGCCCAAGTGCCCTGCTATTTGCTGCCTGCACGACAGCCAGGGGTGAAGTTGCTGTGACCACCCCTGCTAGAACAGAAGACTCCCGACTGGGATACCATCGCTCCACAGCCCAGACCCAGGACCCAGTTGCCCACACACACCTGCCTCTGGGGTTGCTATGTTGTGCACAACAGCATCTGCCACCACTGGCAACCACCAGCCAGAGAGGCAGATGGCCACCAGCTTCAGTGCCAGGGAAGTTGGTGTCCTGGTGGAGCAAGTCCTGGGGCAGTATGATGCCCTCTTTGGAAGTTTGCACGCCGACTATGAAGGACGGGCCAGGTTCTGGATGGACATCGTGACTGCCATCAACGAGGAGGGGGTGTCAGTCCGCGACATCAAACATGTCAAGAAGTTCTGGGAAGACATCAGGTCCAGGACCCTCGACAAGGCCCGGCGCCTCTTGAAGGCAGCGGATGCCAAGGGGCGCCGGGGCCACCTGTCCGACCACCAAATGAGGGTCCTGGAATGCATAAACCCAGCGCTCCATGTCCAGGTCCTTGAGAGGCAGACCCGTCTGGAGTCGAGCGGTAAGTGTACATGCATACTGGTTGGACTCTGTGCGTGTCGTTGTGTGTCAGTAGTGTGCAGGTTGCACATGTGTTTCTGTAGGGCCATGTATGGATGTATATGTACAGGGGCGTGAGGCTGACACATGCGAGTCCTCTCATGTGTGAGACACATGGATGGTGTATGTGTGGATAAGCATGCAGGCCAAATGCAGATGTGGGAGCACACATGTTTGAATTACTGTGTATGTACGTTGGCATGGTTGTGGTGTCACACATGGATGTTGGTAACAGCTGCATGTATCTGCTCTGTGTACATGTGCATGTGTGTGTATTTGACAAGTGTGCAACTGTGATGCAACATGGATGCATGTGGCACTGACATGTAGAAGGCTGAATGCCAGATGTGACATGGATGGCGATATCATCACTCTGACAGTTGGTGGACATGTACACATGCGTGTAAGTGTGTTGGTGTGTGTGCATGTGTTGTGTACCTCCCGTGTTTCATGTGACGTCAGGCTCACCTTCAGATGCTGATGCTGTTGTATGTGTATGGAAGGTGTTGCCTGGTGCAATATTGCTGTGGAATTGCTCATGTGTGTGTGTAGAAATGACATGTGTGTTAGGGAGTGTGATCCCATGTCTGAAGTTTGACACTGCCACTCATGTGCAACTGTCATGTGTGTATCAGTCCATTGTACAGTGCCCTGATGCCTGTGTTCTATCTCTCCCTGTCTGCAGCGTAAACTGATGGAGAGGGCGGAGAGGGTGCTGTGGTGCAAAGCGGCAGGGATCGCACCACCAGCCGGAGATGCAAGGCCCGTCTCCCCTCCCAGATTGTCATCTCTTCAGGGAGTGAGGAGTCTGGTGCCGCGTTCCAGGCCGCAGCTGCCGATGGTAGGTCCAAGAGGCGGAGGTTGGAGATGGACTCCTCGGCAGCAGAAGAGGCAGCTGAGACCCCACAGGGTTCGATGGAGGAAGATGGCATGGAGTCAACCAGGTTGCTGGGGGGTTTGGAGGAGGAGGAGGCCGTGGAAGGGACACACACGGGGTCTGGAGGTGGGGATTCCACTGGTGCCAGTGGTGCAGTGCAGGGGCAGGGACAGGAGGCAGCACAGGCCGCTGCAGAGGTGCCTGTGTGTAATCATGTCCCTGATCCTGTGACTGCATGATCCGGCACCAGCAGGGATGCCTACGTCCAGACCCGTTTTCAGGGAGGGAATGGATGCACAACAACTGGCCTTCCTCTCCCTGCGGACGTGGCTATCCGGGACCGGGTTGAGCCTGTCCTGGCTGGGATAGCGTTGTGTCAATGGGGCATGCGAAGTGACCTGCAGTGTTTTCGTGAAGACACTGCACGTCATCTCGGATGCCTCTTTGACCGCCTTGACCTACTAGGATGGGTCACCAGTGCTGGATTCCTCTGTGTGCTGGACCTTCTTGCAACCCCCTCCTCACCTGAAGCCCCTACCTGCCAGTCGTCCTCCATGCCATCTTCCCACCCATGTATCACCTGGGTACCCTGTGGAGGTGCCTCTGACCCAGCAGCCAGGCTGGTGAAGGACACATCACTGCCACAGTCTGGAGTCGGACGTCCAGCAGGGGTGGCCACCACGACAACTGCACCCCAGCCGGAGGAGGACGTGCAGGCAGCAAGAGCCAGGGCGCAGGCACAGCAGCAGAAGCAACATGGTGGGAGAAATGATGGCTCAGGGCCTTCAACATCGGAGGGGCAGGCATCGGCCAGAGGGCAGGAGGACCCAGTATTGCGAGTGTCTTTCATGTGGCAGTGGTTGGGCCACGCCATAGATGCGGAGCGGCAGCGGGCGGAAGAGGCACGGCTCACAATGGTCAGGGCAGAGAACTCCATGCGGAGTCGGGCCGAGTGCCTCGAGGCAATTCACAGGGAGTTGGAGGTCAACATGTCATCGTCCCTGTGAACCCTCGGGGCCATGGAAGAGGACCGCCTCCAGAACATTGAGCGGGAGTTCGATGATGCCCTGGCCCGGGACATCAAAAAGTGAGCCGTCGGACTAGCCTGCTGCCATTGTAAATAGTTAGTTAGTTAGTTAGTTAGTGTTAGGTTTCATTTTGGTTTTCATTTTTGTTTGAGGCGCTTGGACAATACCCCACATTTTTGTATATACTTCTTCATTAGTTAGTATATTTTTGTAGGTCTCATTTGGACAGTTGGGCTCATGGACCCAGGATTTCATCCTTGTAAATAGTTGGAGTGTGGATTTGTCGGCATTTTTTTAAAAAAAAATTCCATGGAGCAATGGATTTTACTTTTTTTCATTTCTCTTTGCATTTGCTTTGTTAGAAGGAGACTTTGGAGACATTTTTGATTTCATATATTTTGGATTCTGATTTCCTTTTTTTATCATTATGTGTCATTCTGCATTGTTTTCCTTATGTACATTGTTTGGAGTTTGAATTTCTTTCACCACAGTTTTTGTTCAATACATTTGTTCCCGTACTTCAATGTGTGGTATTCTATCATTGGTTTCATGCATGTCACAATGTGGGTTTTCACATTCACTGGCACCCATTGTGTGTGTGTGAAGGACATGTGTTGATGTACATACATGCCATTTGGGTTGTTTCATGTAATGGGCATTTCAATGTGGGGTGTATATTATGCTTGGTTCGTTATTTGGGCAGGGGTGGCGTGCCGTGGGATTTTGGTGGCCATGAGGGCCATGATTGTGGGTCATGTTGACATGTTGGGGGGGACATGAGTGGGAGCCTGCTGGCAGGTGCCCCTCACTGCTGGAGGGTGGGGATGCAGGTGGACATGAGTGGGGGTCTGCTGGCAGCTGCCCCTCACTGCTGGTGGGTGGGGGTGCAGGGGGACATGAGTTGGGGCCTGCTGGCAGGTGCCCCTCACTGCTGGGGTTTGGGGGTGTTGGGGGACATGAATGGGACATGAGTGGGGGCCTGCTGGCAGGTGCCCCTCACTGCTGGGGGGGTGGGGGTACTGGGGGGCATGAGTCGTGGCCTGCTGGCAGGTGCCCCTCACTGCTGGGGTGTGGGGGTGCTGGGGGACATGAGTGGGACATGATTGCGGGCCTGCTGGCAGGTGCACCTCACTGCTGGGGGTTGGGGGTGCAGGGGGACATGAGTGGGGGCCTGCTGGCAGGTGCCCCTCACTGCTGGGGGTTGGGGGTGCAGGGGGACATGAGTGGGGGCCTGCTGGCAGGTGCCCCTCACTGCTGGGGGTTTGGGGTGCAGGGGGAGGATTGTACGCTGTCTGAGGAAACAGAACAAAAGAAGAAGTGAACGCTGTTTGAGGAAACAGGCACAACAAAAAAATTGAACGCTGTCAGAGGTAACAGGGAGTACGAACTTGAAACGCTGTGAAGTAATCGCATGTGATCCAACAAGAAGTACAAAATTCACCCACTCGCTCTCCACAAAAAGCATGTACAAGTAAATGGCGTCCTACACGTACCTTTTAAACCGGCCCACACATACAACGTCACTTACGCGTATACGCACTAAGGCCCTTTCCTCCAATTACACGAGCTGACACTCAGACATGCAGTTTTTGCACGTGTATAATGAACATGCACCCGTGTGGAGGGAAATGCCCTTGCGCGTCACGTCACAGATGCGCTTACACGCTAAAAGGCCTTTGGTCCAATGAGTTTCCATACGTGCGGTGTATTCGCATGCTGATTCACTATGCACCCGTAACGAGGGAAACACGCTAAGGCCCTTTCCTCGAATTATACGCTGACGTGCAATTTTTTAACGAGCCGAATCACTCCATATAAAGCTGGCCAGGTGACAACACACGGAAGACCACACTCCTGCCCAAAAGGCCGAAATACTGCCCCCAAGAACCCCGAGCACGCTCCCACCTGCCATCTGCTGCTGCCTGCCTGCCTGCTGCCCACGTGCCCTGCTATTTTTTGCCTGCACGACAGCCAGGGGTGAAGTTGCTGTGACCACCCCTGCTGGAACAGAAGACCCCCGACTGGGATACCATCGCTCCACAGCCCAGCCCCAGGACCCAGTTGCCCACCCACACCTGCCTCTGGGGTTGCTCTGTCGGGAACAACACCATCTGCCACCACTGGCAACCCCCAGCCAGAGAGGCAGAGGGCCACCAGTTTCAGTGCCAGGGAAGTTAGTGTCCTGGTGGAGCAAGTCCTGGAGCAGTATGATGCCCTCTTTGGAAGTTCGCACGCCGACTGTGAAGGACGGGCCAGGTTCTGGATGGACATTGTGACTGCCAAAAACGAGGAGGGGGTGTCAGTCCGTGACATCAAACATGTCAAGAAGTGCTGGGAAGACGTCAGGTCCAGGACCCTCGACAAGGCCCGGCGCCTCTTGAAGGCAGCGGATGCCAAGGGGCGCCGGGGCCACCTGTCCGACCACCAAATGAGGGTCCTGGAACACATAAGACCAGCGCTCCATGTCCAGGTCCTTGAGAGGCAGACCCGTCTGGAGTCGAGCGGTAAGTGTACATGCATACTGGTTGGACGCTGTGCGTGTCGTTGTGTGCCAGTAGTGTGCAGGTTGCACATGTGTTTCTGTAGGGCCATGTATGGATGTGTATGTACAGGGGCATGATGCTGACACATGCGAGTCCTCTCATGTGTGAGACACATGGATGGTGTATGTGTGGATAAGCATGCAGGCCAAATGCAGATGTGGGAGCACACATGTTTGAATTACTGAGTATGTACATTGGGATGGTTGTGGTGTCACACATGGATGTTGGTTCCAGCTGCATGTATCTGCTCTGTGTACATGTGCATGTGTGTGTATTTGACAAGTGTGCAACTGTGCTGCAACATGGATGCATGTGGCACTGACATGTAGAAGGCTGAATGCCAGATGTGACATGGATGGCGATCTCATCACTCTGACAGTTGGTGGACATGTACACATGCATGTAAGTGTGTTGGTGTGTGTGCATGTGTTGTGTACTCCCCGTGTTTCATGTGACGTCAGTCTCATCTTCAGATGCTGATGCTGTTGTATGTGTTTGGAAGGTGCTGCCTGGTGCAATATTGCTCTGGAATTGCTCATGTGCGTGTGTAGAAATGACAGGTGTGTTAGGGAGTGTGATGCCATGTCTTAAGTTTGACACTGCCACTCATGTGCAACTGTCATGTGTGTATTAATCCATTGTACAGTGCCCTGATGCCTGTGTTCTATCTCTCCCTGTCTGCAGCGTAAACTGATGGAGAGGGCGGAGAGGGTGCTGTGGAGCAAAGCGGCAGGGATCGCACCACCAGCCGGAGACTCAAGGCCCATCTCCCCTCCCAGATTATCATCTCTTCGGGGAGTGAGGAGTCTGGTGGCGCGTCCCAGGCCGCAGCTGCCGAGGGTAGGTCCAAGAGGCAGAGATTGGAGATGGACTCCTCGGCAGCAGAAGGGGCAGCTGAGACCTCACAGGGTCCGACGGAGGAAGATGGCATGGAGTCAACCAGGTTGTTGGGGGGTTTGGAGGAGGAGGAGGCTGTGGAAGGGACACACACGGGGTCTGGAGGTGGGGATTCCACTGGTGCCAGTGGTGCAGTGCAGGGGCAGGGACAGGAGGCAGCACAGGCCGCTGCAGAGGTGCCTGTGTGTAATCCTGTCCCTGATCCTGTGACTGCAAGATCCGGCACCAGCAGGGATGCCTACGTCCAGACCCATTTTCAGGGAGGGAATGGGCGCACAACAACTGGCCTTCCTCTCCCTGCGGACGTGGCTATCCGGGACTGGGTTGAGCCTGTCCTGGCTGGGATAGCGTTGCGTCAACGGGGCATGCAAGGTGACCTGCAGTGTTTTCGTGAAGACACTGCACGTCATCTCGGATGCCTCTTTGACCGCCTTGACCTACTAGGACCGGTCCCCAGTGCTGTATTCCTTCGTGTGCTGGACCTTCTTGCAACCCCCTCCTCACCTGAAGCCCCTACCTGCCATTCGTCCTCTATGCCATCTTCCCCCCCATGTATCACCTGGGTACCCTGTGGAGCTGCCTCTGACCCTGCAGCCAGGCTGGTGAAGGACACATCCCTGCCACAGTCTGGAGTCGGACGTCCAGCAGGGGTAGCCACCACGACAACTGCACCCCAGCCGGAGGAGGACGTGCAGGCAGCAAGAGCCAGGGCGCAGGCACAGGCACAGCAGCAGTAGTAACATGGTGGGAGAAATGATGGCTCAGGGCCTTCAACATCGGAGGGGCAGGCATCGGACAGAGGGCAGGAGGACCCAGTATTGCGAGTGTCTTCCGTGTGGCAGTGGTTGGGCCACGCCATAGATGCGCAGCGGCAGCGGGCGAAATAGGCACGGCTCACAATGGTCAGGGCGGAGAACTCCATGCGGAGGGCACTGAGGCGGGCCGAGTGCCTCGGGGCAATTCTCAGGGAGTTGGAGGTCAACATGTCATCATCCCTGTGAACCCTCTGGGCCATGGAAGATGACCGCCTCTAGGACATTGAGCAGGAGTTCGATGATGCCCTGACCCGGGACATCAAAAAGTGAGCCGTCGGACTAGCCCACTGCCATTGTAAATAGTTAGTTAGTGTTAGGTTTCATTTTGGTTTTCATTTTTGTTTGGGGTGCTTGGACAATACCCCACATTTTTGTATATAGTTCTTCATTAGTTAGTATATTTTTGTAGGTCTCATTTGGACAGTTGGGCTCATGGACCCAGGATTTCATCCTTGTAAATAGTTGGAGTGTGGATTTGTCGGCATTTTTTTTTTTAATTTTTCCATGGAGCAATGGATTTTACTTTTTTTCATTTCTCTTTGCATTTGCTTTGTTGGAAGGAGACTTTGGAGACATTTTTGATTTCATATATTTTGGATTCTGATTTCCTTTTTTTATCATTATGTGACTTTCTGCATTGTTTTCCTTATGTACATTGTTTGGTGTTTGAATTTCTTTCACCACAGTTTTTGTTCAATACATTTGTTCCCGTACTTCAATGTATGGTATTTTATCATTGGTTTCATGCATGTCACAATGTGGGTTTTCACATTCACTGGCACCCATTGTGTGTGTGTGTGTGTGATGGACATGTTTTGATGTACATACATGCCATATGGGTTGTTTCATGTAATGGGCATTTCAATGTGGGGTGTATATTATGCTTGGTTGGTTATTTGGGCAGGGGTGGCGTGCCGTGGGATTTTGGTGGCCATGAGGGCCATGATTGTGGGCCATGTTGACATGTTGTGGGAGGGGGAGCCTGCTGGCAGGTGCCCCTCACTGCTGGAGGGTCGGGATGCAGGTGGACATGAGTGGGGGCCTGCTGGCAGGTGCCCCTCACTGCTGGGGGGTGGGAGTGCATGGGGACATGAGTGGGGGCATGCTGGCAGGTGCCCCTCACTGCTGGGGTGTGGGGGTGCTGGGGGACATGAGTGGGACATTATTTGGGGCCTGCTGGCAGGTTCCCCTCACTGCTGGGGGGCGGGGGTGCAGGGGGACATGAGTGGGGGCCTGCTGGCATGTGCACCTCACTGCTGGGGGGTGGGAGTGCAGGGGGACATGAGTGGGGGCCTGCCGGCAGGTGCCCCTCAATGCTGGGGGGTGGGAGTGCATGGGGACATGAGTGGGGGCATGCTGGCAGGTGCCCCTCACTGCTGGGGTGTGGGGGTGCTGGGGGACATGAGTGGGGGCCTGCTGGCCGGAGCCCCTCACTGCTGGGGGGTGGGGGTGCTGGGGGATATGAGTTGGTGATCATATTGCAAGGTGACATGTGGCTTGGCTGTGGGGCATGCCCATGGTGGATGGGCTGCCTGAGGGACATGACCAGGGGTGCAGGGTAGTCCCCTGTGGTGTGGGCTGCCTGCAGGGGCCGTGGAGGGGGTAGAGGGGTCACCTGGGAGGACCCACACTGCCAATTCACGTGTGGGATTCCCTGCGCACCCCACTGGATACACGTACCCCGATCTGACAGCGAAATCACATGTGAAACTTCATGCACACCCCCGAAATACACGTACCCCGCTCTGACAGCGAAATCGTGTGTGAAACTTCCCGCGCACCCCTGAAATACAGGTACCCCGCTCGCACAGGGCAAATCGCATGTGAAACTCCCCGCGAACCCCCGTAATACACGTACCATGCTCGCACATGGCCAATCGCGTGTGAAACTTCCCGCACACCCCCGAAATACACGTACCACGCTCGCACAGGGCCAATCGCGTGTGAAATTCCCCGCAAACCCCAGTAATACACGTGCGCCACTTGTGCGCTGGATTCTATGAATTACCCCGTTAATCGGGAACAGTGCTGGTGGTTTTGTTGTGGTCGATTTGTGTGGTCGATCCATGATAACGGGCATCACCCATCAAGGTTTTAAGAAGAAAAACTGCCAAGTGAACATAAAAAGGAACACAAATATGTCTTTGGCACCCAATCTAAGGTCTCTGCAGAAACCAATTGCACGGAAACTCTGACAAAACATTTTCACGCCATCATGCCTAGTATAGGCAAAAAGAAAGCGTGCACAACACGTAGGAAAACATGATGGTGTCTAACCACTACCCGGTCTGACCTGCAAAGACAACTGATGCAACCCATACTGATTGTGAACTTGAACGACCTAATTAACCATCTCCTAATTATGAGGGCCTGACAGATTTATTGTCTTTAGTTTCACCAACTGTCGATAGTTCCACAACCTGGAACTGTCGAACTATTGACAGTCACGTACACACCGGATTTAAAATAGATGCACTAAGTAATCAGCAGCCAACAGCAACTCAGTCCACTGAAAATATAGTCCAGGGAACACAACTGGACAAGGCTGTAAATCATAATTCTATCACTGAAAGCCTAGTATGTTATTCCCGGGACCTAAATATGAATATGCAGTAAGCAATCCAACTACTAACGGCAATACCTCAGCAAAGATTGACCCCATCGATGATATTCTGGTTGTTGATATCTGTGAACCAGTTCTGATTAACACAACTATAGTACATTTGAGATCCTCACTAATCAGTCATTTAATCATGGTTTACTCTGATAGATTTGCTCTGTTGGGATATTACTGCAATCTGGTCGCAACAGACTGGGAACATAAGCACAGGAGACCTGACACTGACACAAGTTTTAGAACCCCGCTTATGGGCAAAAAGATGGAAAACTGATTATTAGGTGTGCTAATAATTGCAGACTTTGATCCATTTGAATCCTCTATGTGGTCGGGGGATTTCACTTATCACACCCTGGGAGTGGTTACATTAAACACCAATGATCAACTTTGAAACAATATCCTAGGACTACGCCACTGTTGAGCATGGTCCTTTGGAATAGGCATGGCCACGCGCACCATATGACAAGGGGATTTGCCTATGACGATCTTTAGTCATTTGATACATTTGTGCTGCAGGACATTTTTGTTGGCTACTCCAGTAATTTTAGATGGAAGGTTTACCATAGAACATATCACGAGTCATGGCCCGATGGGTAGACGCAAGGGTGGCCCATTGATAAGTGTAACAAGTGAGTATAATTTAGTGAAGGTAGAGCTTGAGAACCGCTGCCTGCATACACATATTGGCATTAAAATGTTTTAATGTTGCTATTTCTGATAGTTTGTTAATGGATTCTAATTCTGAATAAAATTATTCTCTCTCTTATAAATTGCAATATATTCTTAGATGGGCGTTCTAAACTTTTGATTATCAATGTATACTATACCCCAGGCAGAAGCTTTATGGAAACAGTATTAAAAGAAATCTGAACTGTAGTCATGTTGGAAAATATGATTATTCCCCCTTGATGGTGATGGTCAAGGGGGATCTATTTGCAGAATGCCCAGATTCCTGTGATGCTGTTGGTATATGTGAAATTATCAGTGACTCCTTGGAAATGCCGTCCACTGAGTTAAAACGGTGGGGCATTACTTTGAAGTGAACAATCTGATTAAACGCAATGCCCTCTGTACATTTATGCACGTCAAACGGTTGCTATTTAGGCATCATGCCAGTAAATTACACGCATGTGACTGGTCACTCAGCCAGTAATATTGATTATGTTTTTGTACCAGCATGGGATTACCACTGCATTAATTCACTGATTGAAGAAAGTGACCATTACACATTGAATTTAATTTGGGGAATATACTCCTCACCCTCTTCAGCACATGATCTTATTGGGAATGTTACTCATAACTACTCAAATAAATGAATCAAGTGGAATTTGAGTACTCTTGATAAGGTAATGACGCAGTTTGCAAGTAAGTCTTCAGTCCAATTTGCCATCACAGAACACTATCTCTCCTACGACCGACATAATTTAATTAGGGGCTATGAACTTTCCCTGCAGAAACTTGTACGTAACAAGTAACTACACAGAGAACTGCAGAGCCTACTTCATACATTAGGGGAGAAAAGCATGCACACATGCAAGATAGAAAATTACCAATACTAAGAAGATACAGAGAACAGATCTAATACTGAAGCACCAGACATCTTAACTTCCCTTTTTAGAGTTTATGAGAAAAATGATCAGCTATGGCTAAGATCTTTTAACAAAACCATACTCTGTATGCCATGTGGTAAGATGCTCACCGTAGTACACCAACATGACTCGAGAATATTTTGGAGGACATTGTGTACAGTAGATTCATATTAATCACAAGTTACAAGCGTGCCTGAAGAGGCTTGGGCAAATTTGACTGAAAGCATTTTTAACTCTCAAACTAATCGTATGAAAGTTCACCTGAGGAATGATGGAATTCTAATAAAACGAGCAAAGATCTACATAACATCCTAAAAATGTGAAGACCGCCAGGGATCCCGTACCTGAAAGAGTTTATAACTCCTTCCTTGAAAAGTTCCTAAAGAAATAGCAGAGGTCCCGCATGACCTATTCACTGCAATCTGGAATTTTGCCAAATAGCTGGATGCATAGTATATTATATTAATTCCTGAATACAAATTAGGAATTTGCTCTGACCCAAAACATTGTCACCTATTATCTATACTAGATGCTCCATGCAAGATTTTCTCTAGAGTATTATTAGTTGAGTTCTCTGAGTGAGCCACTCACCTTAGCATAATCCCCTTTAACCAAACGGGATTCAGGAAGGCGTATTCACTTCTATAAACCTTATGGCACTAATTACACATAATTGAACAGCCTAAGAATATCTGTAATAGACCAGCTTACCCCACATTTATCGATTATTTGAATTAATTCGAGACAGTCAATAGAAAACCATTAAGGCACAAATTGCATTGCTGGGGTATACTTGGGTGCCTTCTCAGGATGGTCATTGGCAGGGGTGGCTGGTGACTGTTTTAATTAGATAGGTATACATCTTTCCCACAAAACTTTGTAAGCGACAGAGGGTAGCGTGGGAGCTCACACCAACCACTGGGTTTGGTGTGGTGCTTCCCCTAAGAACATTTTTAAAATAATGTGTTAAAAGGGCGCATTTTACAGCATACCTTCTGTGAAAAATTGGGTCAAAAGCCATACAAGTCCATGACGGTTGAACGAATACATGCCTGAATTACCATAACATAACAGGCTTCTGCTGGCTTTGCTAGTAGACAATTCAATGACACAGTTAGTGAATATATCCAGACACGCTATTCAAATGTAGCCACGCAATAACACGCAAGTTTAGTTTACCCATGATTCCCAGTAAAAATGGCAGGCCACAGGAAGAAAACGTAACCAAGCTGTTTGCAGCAATGAAGGACAATCTAGCCACATAACAACAATTAAGTTTGCTTTAACCATGAGGTCCAGTAAATAATTCCTGGCCAGTGCCACAGTAAGAATTGTTTCCAGACTGTAAGCAATGCAGTACAGTGTAGCCACATAAGAGCACTTATGAAGCATACATGAAATGTGTTGTTGCATGGCTAGACCAGACTGCATTGCTACAACCAATCTAGTTACATGTTCTGCCTCTGAATGATATTATTTACTGGTAACCTTGGTTAATGCAAACATGATAAGTGCTATAATGTGGATAGACTGGCTTACATTGCTGCAGCCAGTCTGGTTACGTTTTCTGATGACTCTGACGTGGCATTTTTCAATTGCCATCAGATTAAAGTAAACATGATATGCAAAATGTGAAGTCTGAAAGAAGGTAGGCACTCAGCGTCATCTTGAATGAATGAAATAATGATGCTGGGGGTGGGGGAGTGGGAGCCTGAGGAACAGAGAGCAACCGTCCACACCAACAGACAGGACAAGAGGGCACTGTGGTGCTCCAAACGAACACGGTTGAAGCAGCCCTCCCAACACAACCACAACGTTTACAGCTGGGACACTGAGGCAGGCACCGAGTGCGGTGTCAAAACTGAGAGGATAGCAGAATCGGCATGTAAACGCTCCACTCAGCCAGCACGGAACTGGAGAATCAGGACAGCCAAACCCCTTCTAGGGCACGCAGAGAGAGGGACAAGCTCTAGCTCATCACCAAATGCGAAGTCTGAAAGAAGGTAAGGTACTCAGCTGCTTCTTCTATAACAAATTTATTAAGTGGATTCTAACAAATGCTGCCCTCCACTGTCAGGCTGGATCTGTCACAGCTTCCCAGGAAACCCTGCAATATGCAGACTGGACATTCTCTTATGTCATAATGTACCTGTCTGAGCATGAGCAACAGCCTGAAAGTAAACAAACACATTTTAAATGATAATACAGTTTCAAGGCACAACCACAGGGCAATATATATAGAAAGCAAAGTATATACAAAAATAGAAAACACACATTGTTTAATTTACATTTGATGGCCAAAAAAAACTTGCCATTCCAGAGTCAGAAAACGTAACCAGGCTGACTGCAGTAATTTAGACCAGTTTAGCCACAAAGAAACTATTATCATGTTTGCTTTTAACCCTGACCCCCAGCAAAAAATACAATGCCAGAGGCATAAAACATAACCAGACTGGCTGCAGCAATGCAATCTAGTCTTGCCACGTAACAACACTTATCATGACAACAAGATACGTTTTCTTGCATAGCTACCCTTGGCTGCATTGCTGCAGCCAGTCTGGCTATGCTTTATGCCTCTGGCATGATATTTATTTACAGGGCATCAAAGATAAAGCAAACATGATAGCATGTTGGTTTTAACATTGATACACAGTAGAATATGCACCCCTCCCCCGCATCACCAAATCGGAGCCCCGCTCACCAGCATAGTGAGCAGGCCTCTGAGTTTGGGGCCCGGGGGCAGGGGTGGCCTGAAACCAGAGCATTGCTTGAAGTGCTGGCGAGCGGGCCACTGATTCATCCCCAAATCAAAGGCCCAATCACCAGCACAGTGGGCAGTGCTCACTGTGCTGGTGAGTGGGCCTCTGATTTGGGGAACCCTCCCCTCCCCCGCCCCTAAATCAAAGGCCTGCTAACGATTCTGGCGAGCGTGCCTCTAATTTAACAGCCATGGGGAAGGGATGTATTTTTAAAACATATGTAAACAAATGGACGCACGCACCCATACACTTTTACTTGTTCACATATAACATACCCGCTATTATTCACACATGCACCCACTTAATGTACACTCTCTCAATCAAGTGCAAACCAAACGAACATTCATTCATACTCACGCAGCCAGGCACATGTTCTAGTACACATCCCACAACGTCTCTCTGGCATCCTGTCTTCTGCACAACTTGAGCAGGAAGCAGGGAGTGCTTCCTCTGTCAGGGTGCCATCTGGAGTATGCCCCAGCAGCTCTGAATGTGAAGGGAGGCTCAGGAGCACCCCCTCAAACATTCAGAGATGCAGTACCCCAGCCTGCATCCCCAATGAGCCTTGCAAGGTTGGGAAAGCAAAACATCTCAGGCTTTGCATGTCACACTGAGCATGCACGCTGGGTTGTGAACTGTCCAAGGAAAACCACATTTCCCTTTGACTGTTCATGCCAGCCCAGAACCGAACGCTCAGCTGCTTGTTGCAGCGGAGGGAGCGGTTATTGTTTTCACTGAGCTGGCCTGGCAGCTCATCCAAAATGGGTGGTTTCTCGCCCCTTATGGATTAGCCTCCCTGATCCTTGCATTACATGAGAACACTACTGTGGCTGTCCGTTTGGACTCCATGGGTCATCTCAGCTGAAATATCAGGACACAAGATAGGGCTTAAGCAGGGATGTGCATTTGCTCCCCTCTTTTTCAACTTTTATATCGCTATTACATACCGGTTAGCTGTTGTGTCTTCCCATCTAAACTAGGTATGCATGGTTAGACTACGCTGTCAATGCTTTCCTATAGGATAGCGCTCCATCAGGCATACAGACATTGCTAATAGAATTCTACAAATATTCCTATTCACACGGTCAATTTCACGAAAAACTAAATAATGATGTTTAATTAATGGAAAATAACTAAGCTTACATGGTGCATTAAGCACAATTGACTTGAGATAGTTAACTAGTTCACCTTTCTTGGCATAAATATTGGCCAAGCTTTATTTTGGATCATCCATATAAAACAACTCAATAATAAGAACTTTCAACTGAGTACAATACTTAAACGCTATTGTCATGATCCACAGACCCTGGAAACCATGGTGGAAATGGAAGAAGGGCTAACTGAGTGTAACCGAATGCAGCGTCCTAGTCGCGCATGTTGCATCGCGTACATATACGCGTCACACAGAAGCAACGATGCATTGCAACCCTCCTTCCTCGGGTTTACACGCTGTGTTCTCCGTCCACGTTTCTAGTGGCTCTGCTAACCCTTGTTTACCTGTTGCTTACCTGCTTTCCTCTTTTTGCTTGCTCAGTTTCACCCACCTTTTTTTCTTGCGGCTCGTTCTGCTTTTGTTAGCTTCCTTTCTTTCGCTCCTCCGTTCTGCGTTCTCTCTGAGCTTTCGTCTGCTGCGTGTCCGCTCAGAGTCTTTAGCCTTCCCGCTTGCTCTGTGCTCCTACCGTGGGTCTATTGCCCTCAGATGAGTCTTCCTCGCCTGCCTGGCTTACCTGTACCATTACTCCTGTGCCTTCTGGGAATTGTAGTCCCTACCACTCAACGGCAGTGTTACTCCCCAAGAAGAATTGTCATCAGTGCCATCTGGGAGTGGTGGATCCTTCCTTATTGCCCTACGAAGTTACCTGCATTCAAGATCAGCAGCCGTATAACATCCCAGGGTTTTTCTGCCTTGCTTTTCCATGGTCGTGGGGTGGGCCCCCTGGAGGTCCCACTGCCAAGCAGGGTGCTAGTAGGCAGGGTGGCCTCCGGCGGGGCTCATCCTAAGACTCACCCACAAAAGCTGGATCACGCTTGGAGAGCCAGAAGGGAGATATCCTCTTAAGAATCATCCGACGAAGCGCTGACAGGTGAGGAGGAAGTGGAGGCTGGGTCAGAGGATTTCTTATTGGTTTGTTCATCACGCAATCCTGAGAGTTTGCAACGCCCTAAAATGGCCAGCCTGGAACAATACCAAGAGCTTGTTAAAGGCATACAGGGTATTACAGTCGAACTACAGACTTTAAAGTCAGAGAACAATGTGTTGAAAGCAGACAATGCTGCATTGAGACAACAATTCCTACAAAGAGAAGAAAACCGGGGAGATCTCCCACCATTATCCTTGCCATGCGGCAAATATGACGGGAATCCCAAGAGATTAAAAGAGTTTCTGGACACCTGTCAGATTTACTTCACCTTTCACCCAAAGATGATTGAACTAGACCGGGCTAGGGTAGGATTCCTTATTTCGAATTTAATGGGAAATGCACTGGCCTGGGCAACCCCGTTGGTTACCAATTCAGACCCAGCACGTACTGTTTATGGAACATTTATCCAACAATTCCGGGCCAGATTCAACAGGCCAGAGGTGTTATTTACATCCTATGAAAACCTCTTAGACACCAAACAAGGTACATCTGATGTACAGACTTATGTTATCAACTTTCAGAGGATTGCCCAGGAGCCTGGATGGCCGGACTCAGCATGATAGACTATATTTAGAAGAGGTTTACAGGATGAGATAAAGGACGAGCTGTCAAGAATCGCCAGACCTGCATCATTTCAAGAACTGATTTCCCTAGCCCTACAAATCGAATTCCAGCTCTCTGAGCGTCAGCCAGAAAAAAAACGACCAAGGCTGTTTACTCCACATCTTCCTTCTCCCTGTATGCTGACTTAATCAGAAAAGAGCAAACCTCAAACGGAAGAACCTATGCAGATCAGGACTACCAGAGGTCCTCTAACTGCAGTCGAGAGAAAACTGTGAAAAGTCTGTGCCTGTACTGCGGATCCGACAAGCATCTTTTGAGGGATTGTCCTGAGGTGCCTCCTAGGAGGTCGGGAAACGAACAACCCTGTCCGTGAACAGGGACACGGAAGGGGTCTCCAGGGCCAATCCCTGTGTTACCAAACCACCCATAGCTGTGGAAGCCTCACACCAGCTCATGATTCTCAAGGTGGAAATCGAATGGAAAAAGGAATTTAAGGTGGAATGCCTGGCCATGCTAGACTGCGGAGCAGCTGGCAATTTCATTGATGATGCATGAGTTAGGAAGCACGCCAGACCGAGAAGAAGAAAGCATCTACCAATACCTGTGGAAGGGGTAGATGGCACCCCCCTGTCTTCGGGTCACATCAAACAAGAGACTCATGAGTTAACGGTCAGAATGAACACCCACAGAGAAAGAATAGCGTTCGACCTTATAAGGGCGGTCCACTTCCCAGTGATATTGGGAATCCCTTGGCTAAGGAGACATAATCCTTGTATCGACTGCAGCTCTAATACAGTTGAATTCCGCTCTAATCTTTGTTTTCATACCTGTCTGTTCCAAGAAACAGAGCAGATTCAAGCAAATGGCACTTTTCCCATCAGGAGTGTGAACTGTATTCCTGTAGCATATCAAGAATATTCTGATTTTTTTCTGACATCCAGCCCAAACCTCTTCCGCCTCACATGCCAGAAGATTGCAGAATTGAATTAATAACGGAAGCAGTAGTCCCGTTCGGAAGAATGTTCCCACTGTCCTTACCAGAGAAAGACGTCTTGAGGGAATATCTAGCCACCAATCTTCATACAAGAATCAATCTCTTCTGCAGGGGCTTCTCTGTTCTTTATTCCCAAGAAGGGACTACAGAGCTCAGGCCCTGTATTGACTACCGTGGCCTGAACAGTCAGCCAATCAGAGATAGCTATCCAATGCCTCTGATCAAAGATATCCTGGAGGCTGTGCAAGGAGCAAAATGGTTTACCAAATTGTATCTCAGGGGTGCATATCATTTACTGAGAATACACAAAGGAGATGAATGGAAAACCGCTTTCCGTACTCCCCTGGGTCACTATGAGTATAAGGTGATGCCTTTTGGTTTAGTTAATGCCCCGGCTCAGTTCCAAAGTTTCATGGATAAGATATTCTCCGATCTATTTTTTATCAAGGAGGTGGTGTATTTGGACAATATTCTGGTGTACTCAAAAACACTTGAACAGCATCGCTTGGACATAAAGGATCTTCTGGAGAGACTCCGGCAACACCATCTATTAGCAAAACCAGAAAAAAGCCAGTTTGAAGCCTCTTCTGTTCCGTACCTGGGCTTTATACTTTCTGAAAACCAACTGACGATGGATTTAAGTAAAGTCATGGCAATCTCTCAGTGGTCCACTCCCACCTCGGTAAAAGATGTACAGCGGTTCTTAGGCCTAGCCAATTTTTACCGGAAATTCATCACCGGCTTTTCCAACATTGTTCTACCGATTACAGCCCTGTTAAAGAAAGGGGTAAGATTCAACTGGACGACCGAGGCTGATCAAGCATTCAATCAATTAAAAGAAGCATTTACTACCGCTCCGATACTCATTCAACTTGACCAAACACTGCCCTTTATCATTGAAACCAACGCCTCCCATGGGGCCCTCAGATCCGCCCTTCTGCAGAAAAAGTAAGATCAGTAGGAACATCCAATCGCCTACTATTCGAGAACTCTCAACCCTGGTGAAAAGAACTATTCTGCTATTGAAAAGGAACTCCTTGCCATCAGACAAGCTTGTGAGGAGTGGAGACATCTTCTGCAGGGGACGAGGTATCCTTTTCAGGTCAGCACCAACCATAGGAATCTTAGCGTCTTGCAACAAATGGAATGCAGGAATTCCCACCATGCCAGATGGGCATATTCTTTTCCCAATTTGATTTTAAACTTACCTACCTACCTGGCAAGGAAAATCATTTAGCTGACGCTCTTTCATGAAGCCATGGGGACGAATCAGGAAAGTACTCAGGACACAAATTCTTGTTGCAGGAGAAAACCTTCATAGGCACCATAAACACCTTCTTACAAGATGTTCTTGAAGCACAGAAGAATCCGTCTACCACCCTTATTCCTCTCTTGACACAAAGAGAGAATCTTTTGTTTAAGGAAGAAGGGTTGTATCTTCAATCTCAGGAACTCAGGTCCAAGGCCCTTACATGGTGTCATTATATACCTACCGCGGGCCACAAGGGTCAATCAGCCACCCTAGAGTTATTACGCAGACATTTCTGGTGGCCTATGATGGGTAAGGATGCCAAAGAGTATGTTTCCTCCTGTCCCACCTGTGCAAGGAACAAGTATAATACGGCAAAACCCTTGGGACTCCTTCAACAAGAAAGACCCCCTTCAGGACCCTGGCAACACCTATCAATGGATTTCATTGTGGAATTACCAGACTTGGCAGGATACACGGCAATCATGGTGGTCGTCGATTCCTTTAGCAAATTAGCACATTTCACTCAATTGAAGGCCACTCGGTCAGCTTCCGATACAGCCAATGCCTTTCTCAGAGACATAGTGCGTCTACATGGAATACCACTTACCATCGTATCAGACAGAGGTACTCAGTTCACCTCCAAATTCTGGACAACTCTATGCAAACAATTGCAGACCCAAAGAGCTCTATCCTCAGGTTTTCTTCCTGAGTCAAATGGACAAACGGAGCATCTCAACGCCACCCTCGAGCAATATCTGAGATGTCTTTGTCACCAAACCCAGGACGATTGGCATCAACTCTTACCGATAGCTGAATTTTCTTATAACAACACAGTACACTCCGCGATTGGAATGAGTCCTTTTAAGTGTACCTATGGATACCATCGTCGACATCTCCCATTTCCCACCATGCAGCCCACCTCATTACCTACCATCGATCAGCTGATGCACACACTCAGAGACACACATAAGAAGGTTCAAGAAAACCTGTCGGTTAGCCTCCAGAAGTACAATACCACAGGTGACAGGTGAGGAGGAAGTGGAGGCTGGGTCAGAGGATTTGTTATTGGTTTGTTCATCACGCAAACCTGAGAGCTATCTACAATAGTATGAAGGGTTGAGTTTGACCCCAATGATTAAAATGTATTACCTTAAATTATCTGCAGTCATTTTATATGGTAGTGAAATATGGTACCCCAAATGCATGAAGTCCATTGAGAGGCTGGAGAGCAAAAACTTAAAACCTTTACTGTAATTGGCTTCCAGCATACTAGAAGAATATCTGAGGGTGCAATTTGGTATTAACCTTTGCAACTCTGTGCTGAACACTGTATGCTTACCTTTTATATTAATATAATGCAACCTTCTTTCAGCACCTTGCAACATCGCATGAAGTAGGCATGAACACTACAAGTTTGAATTATGGCCTCAACTACTCTGGTTAATGTTTGTAAAATTAATTCTGAGTTGATTAAATTATTCATCAAATCACTGAAGAAATAACATGTTCAGTAAGATCCAAATTTGAGAACCTGACTATTAGTGGTGGAGAAACGACAATTACAGATAGTCAAAGAAACATAGTTGGTATGGGAGTGCCCTATTATTTTTGTTGAAATAATGCCAGGCGGTGGTTCATCTTTGTGTAGAACTGCACTAATAAGCGAGTTTGGGAGTGGTAGCTGTTATCTTTTCTAATCAATGTAAAGGATCAGTAGTGTATTCTCCTCCTTTGAACATCACACAATAAAAATAATAGCAGGAGTGGACTTTTCAGTCCTGATTATAGTCATATATGGAACACCAAAATATGTCAAATTGTTTTAGAACACTTTCAATACTTTTGTGAAGATCTCAAGTCCTTATATGTCCACATATAATATTCTGATACGTGATTTGAATCTTCATTTAGACGATAAGGATGATATTTTAGCTGAAGATGTACTAATTTGTTACATGCTCTGGGGTTTACATAGCGCTCTTCTGGACCCACACATTCAGCTGGGCACTTACTTTATTTAGTATTAAATTACCATATTGGTCTGAAAGATGTATCTATATAGCTCCACTGTCATGAACAGGACACTCTTTAATTACATTGAGTTGTGATATAGGTAGTACGTTGAATGCTACAAATACACAGACTGACACCAGATACAGTCTGATGAATTATGGGTTTTATATTCTTCTTACCTGGGGTCACACTTGTCTGGAACCCCAGATAGTTTATTTAACCATTTCAATGATAAGGTTTTATGGTACCCTGATTCCCTTACACCTGTAACTCAAATACCACAGAAGTTGGATATTCCTCTGAACAATCATTTGTTTACTCAAGAACGCGCATAGAGCTGAGTGGGAGTAAGAGTGGTCTGTCGTGGCTGCAGTCTATCTTCACTGACTACTGTTTGGAGCAGTGTACTTTTTCCCAGGACAGAGCTTTGAACCAGCTTGCAGCGCAAAGCGCTGCATGGAGAGCTGAGTGGGAGTAAGAGTGGTCTGTCATGGCTGCAGTCTATCTTCATTCACTACTGTTTGGAGGTTGTGTTCTTTTTCCCAGGACAGAGCTTTAAACCAGTTTGTAGCTGGAAGCGCTGCACGGAGAACTGAGTGGGAGTAAGAGTGTTCTGGTGTGGCTGCAGTCTATCTTCACTGACTACTGTTTGGAGGCAGTATTCTTTTCCCCAGGACAGAGCTTTAACCCAGCTTGCAGCGTGAAGCGCTACGCGGAGAGGTGAGTGGGGGTAAGAGCGGTTTGTCATGGCTGCAGTCTAATCTTCACTGACTACTATTTGGAGGCAGTGTTCTTTTTCCCATGACAGAGCTTTAAAACAGCTTGCAGAATGAAACACTGCACAGAGAGCTCATTGGGAGTAAGAGTGGTCTGTCATGATCCATTGGGGGTCAGGACCAGTGGGCCACTCGTCTCAGCTTCATACTACTGCTGACAAGGTAAGCCTTTTTGGCTATTTGACCCCTCTCAATTTAACTTTGGCCCCAGTGGTGTACATCAGGCTGTCTGCGAATGTTGGTTGCCAGGTAAAGGTGCTAGTAAGCCCCCGAAACTACAATTTGAGGAAGCTTACACCCTATGGCAAATCTACAAACAGAATTCCCATCTGGATATGGACTTAATTACCTCCAAGGGGGATGAGGCAATTTCTATGGAAGCATCGGCGACTTGTCCTTCTCTACCAGCCATCCCAAACAAGGGAGGAATTACAAGGTTCTTTAAAGCAGGTATAATTCCAATGCTAAGGTTGACGACGGTAGTGGTTGTGCATGTGGAGACCACAGCGAACGGGGGTGGAGGGAGGTCAGCCATAGCCCAACCCACTCCCCATGAACAGGAGGAGTCACTGGGCGACATTGACAATAACTCGCTTTTAGAATTGTGCCACTCCATGTGCAATAGGGGCAAGACTGCTGCACTAGCTAATGGGGGAGTGAATTTGGCACCCGCATTAAATGGCCTGATTCATAGCCACAGTTTACCTCTGCAGAGGTTATCCATCACTCCTGTTTTGTGGCCGGCAACTTACGTCACCACCGTCACCACCGGATTCTCCCGATCAACGACCAAGCAGGCCATAGGTGAGAATGAAGGGAATTTGGATAATAATAATCCAAATATATCTGCTGAAACAAGGGCAGTGGTAAGCAACAATGTCTTTCACTTTGAAATAAATATTCTGCTAAAGCACTGTGGCGGCATACACGAGGATCTACTCTAGCAGGGCACTGAAATTGGACTGTTGAATAGTTTGTGGAATAAGAAATATGGGCAATAGATGAATGTGCCAGAACTCTCTCCTTTAGTTTGTTCAAATGAATAGCAGCAGGCGGATTGCAACGATATCATGATTACTGAATCTCAGGTCGCAATCACGAAAGCGGATTGCACAGCGGCCTCTCTTTCTTCTCCCTTAAGCTATCCAACCCGCAAGGAGAGACTCCTGAGAAAGCTTAGACTTTCGGCGAACATGGGAGCTCCAAAGAAGACTGATGTAGAGCTGTGTGTGGATTCAATACATCCACTGAACTATACCATCATAAATGTGGCTCCCCCTATTCAAAAGTCCAAGAAAGGCAAGAAAAGAGAAATTCGCAGCAAAATACGTCAACATTTATGATCAGGAACAGTAACCACTTGGATTTTGGGGGACAATCCACCTAACACGTCGCATGATGCAACTCCAGAGGCCACTATGAGTAGCCGATCCGAGTGTGGTAGTGACGAGGGTGCCACCCCTGCACAAAGGGCCATTGACACCTACACAAAAATATCCGGTACTCCTGAAAACATTGTGAGGAGAAGCACCTAAGCTGCCAGTAGATACCTTTACGATTAGCCCATTTGTGGGGGGCAACATGGTAAAGGCAATAAACCACTCTTCACTGTTAAAACTATTTGCAAAAATACCAGCACTGGGGATCTTGAACTCTTCTGACTTTGACTTTGCTGAGTTATTGGTGAGGGAAGGTGGACAGTTGTCCAGGATCCTTTGTTTCTTATCAACCATGGCATCCCAGATACGTGCGCATGGGGATTCCTTGGTGCACCTGGGCTGCGATCTTGTTAGGGAGCTGGAGCTAAGGGTGGCCACTGACGGCTGCAGCCTCTGTAAGGGGTTGATCAACAAGTTGGTTGTGGTGGCCCCTACTGATCCAAATGGGAAATAAGCAGCGAACAGCTTTGACAATGTGAAGGGCTGGAATTGGCTGAAGAGCTTTATAACAGGGGTGGACTCTTACGAGGGATGAACCTACGCAGTGTCTTCTTAGAATACCATGGGGCATTCTCATTTTGTGGAAAAGAGTACTTCTCTAAACTGTATGCTTGAACATCACATATTCATGTCACTGGAAACCTGGTTATTGGTGCCTTTTTTGTTACACTTCGGGCTTCCCGGCATAATACGGCATGTCTGCAGGCTCCATTGTGGAGCAGATACAGGTTGCCATGGCACCTGTACAAACTACAGCAGAGTTTGTGTCAGCTGACACGTTCTGTACGTGGGAGACGTATGACAAGACACGCCCCCGCAACGGCTTTAAATTCACCATCTTTCAAGAGGTTCGCTGCTGCTAATTAGCGTTGCTAACTACTGCGGTTTCGTCCGTCCTTTTTTCCCTTCGTGAGAACTCCTCACAAACCTCTGATTTGACTTCCTGGTTCTGACCCTCGCTTGGCTCCCGGATTGCTTTGTCTCCTCCCTTTCTGGCACTTCCATTGCTCGTAACGGCTCTGACCCAGACTGCTTCAGTTTTCTCTCTGGAATTGTTTCCCCCGCTTCCTGTTGCCCTCGCAGTACCTCAACACCAGCCTGCTGACAGCTGACGCGGGACTCATTCCACGGTGCAAGCTCCTCCTCGTAGGTTACCCAGAAACAACCGGGACTCCTCAGCTGCTCCGTGCTCCACTTGGATTCCCGCAACCCTCCACCCGGGATACTCAAGTGCTCCGTGCTCCACTTGGATTCCCGCAACCCTCTACCCGGGAGTCCTCACCTGCTCCGCGCTCCATTTGGATAAAGGTGTTCTCAGTTAACAGGTTGTAGTCGTTCTATTTAGGGTGAGCCCTGCCTACGCTCCCCTGTCACTCCATCTTCTGTCTGAACAGATTGGGTATTTCCTTGGCTGAACTTTGGGACTCTGATTACAATTCCATAATTGGTGACTCTCCATCCAGTGCATATTAACGCTTTGCTGACTCTGCACCAACCCGTCACTAGTGCGCCCGGGTTTACTTCCCTATACTAACCTTCCTGTTTGTTGTTTTCACCTGTCGTTGTTTCCATTCCTCAACCATATCAATCCTAGAAATTACCCATAGTTCAGGTCTGTTGTTTTGGGTTCAATACTTTAGGCAACCTCCTTTAGATTGTGTTCACTCACTAAGGTTATTTCTTTAATTTTGTAGATCATCCCGGGGAAGATCCACTCCAATACTTACTTAGGTATACTCTGTATAATATTGTTGTATTGATTGGTTGGTTGTTTTCTCTGCATCCTATAACATCTCTTGTATTTCTTTACAGCATTGGTATTGACGGTGCGTGTTCTCCCCGCTCTTTTATTCAATTGACACCTCTGTCTGTTCCAATCGAAATAGCAGAGAGGTACATTGTAGAAAAGAGCCCCTCTTTGAGGAAGCCTGAGTTTGTACTCAGGGGAGCTGGGACGGAAGGCTGAATATCGATTCCTGTACACCCATCATCTCCAAGGGCAGTCATCCACGTCATTGACCTACCACAGAGTGGTGAGTAACACTTTTTACCTGGATGGGCTCTCAATTTACCAGCAATCTGCTAAAAAAGAGCCCAAAGGCCATTGGTTTGGGGGTGTAATGATCGATGCCTCCGATAGCATTTTGGTGGTGGAGGTCTCAGTGGTATTTGGTGGTGTGATTAAACGGTTACTGCTGCTGAATCTTTATGACCCCGAAATACATGAGGCAAAACGTGCACTCTGTCGGGAAATCTGATGAATTAAAAAGAAAGGGGGTATCCTGGTTAGTGATACCATGGAGATAAGAAAGGCCAGGAACCATACTCAATCTGGTTAAAAAGAAGGAAGGCCGTGGGGTTCACAAAAAATTGGCAGACATTGGTGGATGCGGTAAGGATTCAGTGCCCACAAACGATGTTGAAAGTTCTTACATTGGCACGGGGGCCCAGTGATAATAAAACAATGAACTCCATTGTGGAACCAATATGGAAAGGGTACAATGAGCACAAAATGTTTAAAAATCCTAACTCACCCACCATGGACCCATATGTCATTGAGGCTTGGTCTCTGCAGTCCGTGTGGAAGGCTTGCACCTGAGAATCAAGAATTAAAAAAATGATGGCGCCCTGGGTCCTAATGGTTTGACGGCAGCAGTACTGAGGGGAATCCCAGGTGGCTGGGCAGGACTGTTGAGCATATGATTTACTAAGGTTGTGAAAAACGTACAATTCCTGTATCTTGGACATCAGCCTTATTAGTCCCTGTTTAGGAAGCAGGGGACCACTTATTATCCGAAAAATATAGGCTGCTATTGCTCCTAGATGTTACAGGAAATGTGTTTGCATTATGTGTGCTGGACCACTTGCAAACATGAGATGAAAAACATCGCACATTGCACCCTTTCCAGACTGGTTTCTGCACAGGTTCTAATACTACACATAATATTAGACTATTGGATTCCTTGATCAATCGAGCCAAATGCACAGGCAATCCAGCGTTGTACATTATGTACGTCGATTTCCGAGCTGCATTTGACAAAGTAAACCGAAATCTGTTGTGGGACAAGCTGAGGAAGAAGGGGTGCCCCCATTGGCTGCTCCATATTGTTTTATAGCTCTACATTCCCATTCTACTGTAAGAATACTATTGGGTACAAATGGGATGCTATATGACCACATGGACAAAAACAAAGGCATCAAGCAGCGGTGTATAGTTGCTCCCCTGCTGTTTAACCTGTATATAGCAGATTTAATGGAGCGGTTGGCACTTAAAGCTAGATGCCCTCTGTTAGGTATTAATTGGTGTAGTAACACTGTGTGAGACTACACAACACTTATCTGCCTGGTATTAGGTAACCCACCTTTTGGTATAGGTATGTACTACACAAGTTGGTAGTGTGAATGAGCAGCCAAGAGGGGTAAATGTGAGCTGTAGAGCTGTAGCAATGAAATCCGCAATTACAAGTAGCCAATTAACACTTACACACTAGGTTTCAGTTATAAATAGTTCCTTATTTATTTAACATCAGTGTTTTTAAATAAGCGTTCTTTAAAAAGGGCAAGATATGTAACACTGTAAATATACTTCAAAATATGTTTAAGAATCAAATAAGTTAGTGGATACTCTTTGGATATGCTTATTACACACTTTCTACACCCGGAGGTGACTTCATTCACATGGGCAATAATGGCATTTATACATCACTAGTTATACTTTGCAGATTCTGAAGTTGCAGAAAGGAAAGGTTTAAGGAAGGAAAAAGGTTAAACAGGTTCTCAGTATATGTGAGGACAACTAAATCTTCAAGTGAAATCTAGACATGCCTTTCCCAGCAATAACAGTCTAAAACAGGTTACCACCTCTGAGGGATAGAAATATCAAAGTCAAGGGACAAGAACGCTCTGCAGGGAGCCAGGACAGCCAAAGCCAATCTGAGCACAATCTATGGAGCTGAGGCACTTCTTAGATAATAATTCTTGCACAACGTTAGAGAGTTTGTAAAAAAATAACTTGCAGGGTCACACTCTGTTAAGTCTGTGAAAAGCAGAGTTGGAATCAACTCCACAAAGATAAGCCAATGCAGGTCTCAACTAAGAAGAGTACAGCTCAATGACACTGAGGTAAGTTCCCCAAGTCTAAGCAGTACCTCTGGTTTGAAGAAGAGTGTTTCCGCTGGATGCTGTCATGTTGCAGAGATGCAGACCCTGGGTTCCTGACCCTCAGTCTTGGGGAAAAGAGGGAGGACGTCTGGAGGGTTCCTGCAGCAGCAATTCAGAGGTTGTTGGCATCTATGGGCTCTTTTCATTTCAGCTGCAATTCGCGGTTTCAGCACACCGTAAACAGCACCACCACGGATTTCAGAAATCGGTTGGCCTTCCTTCATTCCTTGGGTCCTGCACTCTGACGAAAGGACTCTGGGTCCTGCTTCTGGAGGGTCCTTAAGAGACTCTTGGAGCTTCTGGACAGATTTCAGACGTTTCACTCGACTATGGATTTCTCGACCCCTGGAACTTGGTTCTTGCAGCAGCGAAGAAGTACAGGCAGTCAGGGAAGATGGTCCAGTGGAGTTCGTCTCAGGGTTAATTGCTCCTACCAACCCAAGGGAAGGAGTCGTCCCTTCTGGAGCTTAACTTGGCGATTAGAAAA